>NC_056746.1:1138425265-1138552765 GCF_019279795.1 Protopterus annectens
TACAGATGAAGAAAACAGTAAATCAGTAGACAACTAGAATCTTTATCTGTGAAGTACATAACAGACATTAACAATTGTTACAATAAGAAGTTCCTGCTCTATAATAAGTAGGTAGGCTTATGAGCATCCAAGCTTGCTATAATCAAGGTAGTTAGTGGGGTAGAAAGAAGGGTAGTGGGTGGATGGGGTGGGTGATATTAGAGGGGAAGTTGCAAGGGCATAGCCAGCATGTTTTTAGGTGCGCTTCTGTAAAAGTTTGAAGTGGGTACATAATGGTACAGAGGTAAATGTGGGTGGGAGGGAGTTCCATAATTTGGCTATAGCACAAGAGAATAGTGCTTCTCCAGCAGAATAAAGTAAAATATTCACGAAGGCACCAAAGTTCACTTCAGAATCCACGGGTACCACCAAGGATCGAATACCAGCAATTTTCTTTGAAAACACAGCTTAAATTAAAATCAACAAAAAACACATACACTCTAGGCATTAACATCTCCTATCCAATACGTTTTTGTTTGCAAGTTACTTCAGCAGATGCGGACAGACTTATGAACCATTCCTTTTATACTCCCTCTACTTGGTGAACCGAATCAATTACTCAATGAAATAAAAATGTTAATTGGCAATTAAGAATACAAACAAATTTAAAGTGACTGTGTGCATATACAGCCTACTCTGAATGAAAAGTACATGTACCACCATTTTACTTGTTTAAAACCATGTTACCCAAGTACCTCTATCTAAAAATTAATATGTTAAATCTTTCATAAATTCATATAAAAACACGTAAAATCATGTACGTTAAAACTTTTAAAACTTGTTTAAAACAACTGCATGTAAAGTATAGAAAATGATCTTAAGGCTCCCTCTAGTGTCCATTTATTAACACTGAACTCTGAACATAAATTTACATTGTGACTTGGCATCAATATCAACGTACAAAATAAATATAATCCTACTAAAATATGTTTAAAACGGTTTCCATCATAAAATTTCTAAAATATTGTTATATGAATACACATATAAATACATAATATAAAAATTGTTACAAAAGTTAAAAAGTCATGTACATTTTGCAAAAATCTAACAAAACATTTTCTTCCGTTTCAACCCATTATCAGTTTTGCCGCCCTTAATTTAAGCACAGAGGCAACTGAAATGTGGTCATTGAGTCCAGGAAATGTGTTTGCTTGGAGGGTGATCTGCCACCATAACTTTTTATATTCTATGGTTTCTTTCCATAGACCACCCCCTTCCACCCATTTTAACCTGCTCAATGACAAAAAACATGTAATAAGCTTCACTGCATTTTTGTTTGTGCTTAAATAGGGCATTAGTGTCTTTGTGAATCTGGATTTCATACATATGTTCGTATATTCTTCTTTGAAGTTTACACTCTGTCTTGCCAATATAAAATGCTTGGCAAACCTGACATATACCTAGGATAGACCAAGCCACTGGAATCACATTTACTATATTCCTTTCTCATAATAGTTATGTTCCTACTTTCCAAAAATATACTTTCCTTATTTATTATATGACTACATTGGGAACAGTGGTCACAATTAAAAGTTATTTTCCTTTTCTTTGCTGCACTATTCTGTCTCATTTCTTTCTCTAATAATTTTTTCAAACTCAATGAATTTCTAAAATGCACTTAATTCACTCTTTGGTACCTTTTCAAGATCTCTAAGTGCAACAAATCTATTCCACTCAGTGTTTAATACAGACTTGACCAAGCTGGAGCTTCCGTTATACCCTTACTAAAGCATTTCCATATGTGTCCTGTTTAACTTGGTTCCCATTCTCTTGGTTGTCAAGGCTAATGCCCAAAATAGGCCTGAATTTGTCCTTAGTAAACCCATTTCTTTGAAAAAACTCCTCTTTATTCTAAGTCATCCTGCTTGACCATATGTACTGTCCTCTGGAAATATTTTTCTTGTAATAAGTGGGGTGTGAACTACTGTAGTGTAAATACGAGTTTGAATATGTACACTTTCTAAATACCTTGGAATTTAATTATTCTCCTTGTATATCTCAGTGTCCCGGTATTGTAGTTGCTCTTGACTAATACCATATGTAAATTCTAAAGAATCAGTGGTATTGTTTAAAATGCCATAAAATCATTAATAATTTCCACAGGCCCAGTCCATAAAATACATGTCATCGAAAAATCTTTTATATACAATCCAGGTATCACTATATATGGAATTTAGTACTACTTTCTCTTCCCACTTTGCTAGTACTAGGTTTGTGTATGTGGGGGCACATGCTGTCCCCATCGCCACACCTTTTGTTTGGTTAAACAATTCTCCTTTAAAATCGATACAACTGTACTTCAAAACAAGGTCAATTAATTGCATAACAACAGTGCATTCATCATGTGTAAGTGAGCCATCCTCACATATAATTTCTTCTAATAGGAGGCCTTCTTGATGGGGAATGCATGAAAACAGGTCAACAACATCTATTGTAAGAAAGGAAATATTTTCATTAAACAATTCCTTTGTAAGGCATCTTAAGAAATCCCAAAAATCCCTCAAAATGTTTTTCCTTTTCACCCACAATGTTTTTAATTTACTATCCACATATTTAGCTAGCGGTTAAGTCTTTGATCCCTCTGCTGACACAATGGGTCTAAGTGGTGGATCACTCCCATTTTTGTGTATTTTAGGGATCCGAAACATTGTGGTGATTCTTGTTTTCTCTACTTTCAGGAATTTTTAAGTTTTTGCATCTATCTGCCCTTCTAATAAAAGATCTTCTAGTGCCATGTCAATTCTCCTGTAGGCAATATTAATTTTGTTTCTAGACACCACTTAATATCTTGAAGAGTCTCTTAGGATGTCATTCATTTTCCCTTTGTAGGTTAAACAGTCCATTAAAACTATACCACCCCCCCTTGTCGGGTTTCATTACCCTTAAGTTATTGTCCTGCCTCAATGCATTTAAAATATTTCTCTAATTTTCTTCTAAGTAGGCTTTGTATCTTACTTTGTGGAAGTTTTTTCTAACCTCACTTTCCAAATTTTTGATTTGGGAGTGTAAGGGTGGATTAAAAATACTTTTTCTCCTTAACCCACCTGGCTCTGGGCTCCTCTCTCACTAAAAATAAGTTCAAAATTAATTTTCCTAGTAAAATTTTTATGTCCAGTAGGGTTTTTGTCAAATCAACCTTCCTAGAGGGTATATATATTTCAACCCCTTAGAGAGGAGGTTGAAGTGTTCTTTCTCTAATATAACATGGCTGAAGTTGTATATACTAAAGTCTCCTTTTATAAACCTGCATGGGTTTTGTAGCATCTTGTTTGAGAGTTTCATTATCCAAGTTGTGGCGGGTGATACATGCATCATTCAATATCTCCCCCTTCCTCTTCCCCTCCAAAAATGTTGCTACTGCTGATAGTTTTGATCATTCCTATTTTTTTATTCTTTCTGATCTTCCTGGTAGGGGAAGGGGATTCTGTTCAACAAAATCTAGGTCCCCCATCTGTTGGCCTCTTTAAATGTATTCTATTCTGTAATACTTGCCAATTAACATTTTTATTTCATTGGGTTGTTGTTTGTCTTTTCGGCTTTTCTCAGTTAGGGGTAGTCACAGCGGAACTTCGGTCCGCTAATGAGTGGCAGTAGATTTTTATGGTGCCGAGTTGCCAGCCCGACATCCAACCTTCAGCGAAGGCACGCCCATTCACGCATGTCTTTCGAACGCCACTCTACCGCGGGGAAGACATGCAGACTCCACATAGAAGGCACTCCAGCCGAGAATCAAACAGGAGTACCTCTTGCTGTGAGGCAACAACGCTACCGCTGCACCTGGTTCAATTCACCAAGCAGAGGGAGTATAAAAGGAATGGTTCATAAGTCTGTCCGCATCTGATTAAGTAACTTGCAAACGAAAACATATTGGATAGGAGACGTTAATGCCTGGAGTGTATAAGTGTTTTTTGTTGATTTTCATTAAAGCTGTTTTTTCAAAGAAAACTGCTGGTACTTGTGGATTCTGTTTGAAGCTTCTTCAGCAGCGTTATTGGCTTTAGAGACCTGTAAGTGATTTTTATTGCTGGATCTTAGTGGTCTGGTGGTGCGATAGGGTTGGAGTAGATTCTGGAGGGATGGGACTTTTAGTGGATGGTTTACTAGTTTGTGGGCGAGTGCGAGTTGATAACACTGAAGGAGGTGAGGGAGTTCAAGCCAGCCCAGTTCAGCAAAGGAGAGAGAGTGGTGACTATTGTAGCGTGCCCCTGTGGCGAATTTGGCGATTTTGTTGTAGCAGGTCTTGAGCTTGTTTAGATCGCATTGCCTTAGGTTGGTACATATTGGAGAGACAAAGTAGGGTGGAGATAAGGTGGGAATTTGCTACTGAAATCTTTGCTGCTTTGGTGAGAAGTTGCTTATTTTTGTATAATGCCCCTTATTTTTTGTGGACTTTTTTTTATGGTCATGGATATGTGAATGTCAAATGTTAGCTTATTGTCTATTATACACACATTTTATATATATATATATATATATATATATATATATATATATATATATATATATATATATATATATACACATACACACACATATATATATATATACACACATATATATACACATATACACACATATATATATACACATATACACACACACACATATATACACATATACACACACACACATATATACACATATACACACACACACATATATATATATATATATATATATATATATATATATATATATATATAATTATATATATATATATATACATACATATATAATTTATAGTTGCACTCTAAGAGCAAATGCTCTTTCCTTGTTTTTCAACCTGCCAACTGCTTTGCATGCAAGATCATGGTACAGTGGGGTCTGGGAATTTTGACCTGTCTCTGCTATTGTGTGATCTCAAGAGTTGGGGGTGGGGTGGGGGATCAGCCACCATATGGAAACAAGAAGTTATGTACTCACCATAACGTTCGATGTATGTAGTCCATCTCGCCTCACATTCTTACTCACGGGTTCGGAGCCGAATATCGGCTCCGACTCTGCCAACTTTTATTTTCTAGCACAAAGTCACTAATTGGCTGGGCTAAACAGGTATCCCATGTTGCAATGCTCCATAGCCCCAGATCTAGTTTGCTGCAAACCCACAATTGCACCTCATGCATAATAACAACCCACTACAGTAGAACACTATCAAGGGGAATAAGAAAAAACAACTGCCATTGAAAGGTACTCAAACACCAATTCCAGCCTCCAAATCCTCCAGGAAGGGGCAGGAAGTAGAATGTGAGGCGAGATGGACTACATACATCAAATGTTATGGTGAGTACATAACTTCTTGATGTTATGTAGTCCGATCTCGCCTACATTCTTACTCACGGGACAGTGTCCCCAGCACCTCTATCCTGGGAGGCTCAAATGAAGATACTCCTGAGGACAGTGGAACCAAAATAAGCCCGGCCCCTAGAAGCCACATCCAGTTTGTAATGAGTAATAAAGGTGTGTGGGGAAGCCCACGTGGCTGCAGCACAAATATCATCCAAAGAAAGTCTGGCATGGTAAGCTATTAATGCAGAAACAGCCCTGGTAGAGTGAGCCTTTACTGGGAACGGTAGATTTCTGCCCGCAGAAGAGTAAATAAAGGAACTACAACTTGAAATCCATCTGGAGATTGTAACCTTGGAAATAGGGGATCCTGCCCTACTTTCTGAAAAAGAAGCAAACAATTGGTCAGCTTTTCGTAGTTGTTTTGTCCTGTGTAAGTAGAATCGTAATTGCCTGTGCACATCCAATTGATGAAATCTAAACTCTGCTTTGTTCGAGAATTGAGGGAAGAAAACTGGCAGCTCAATAGACTGATTGAGATTAACAGTAGATGTTACTTTAGGAAGAAAGGACTGATTAGGTCTAAGAGAAACCCTGTCCTTATGGAAGATTAAATACGGGGAATTGATGGACAGAGCTTGAATCTCTGACACCCGTCTAGCTGATGTGATGGCCATCAGGAAAGCAGTCTTCCAAGACAGAAACTTTAACTCACAGGAGGCAGCCGGTTCGAAAGGTGGAGAAGTCGGGGCTTGCAAAACAAAGTTTAGATCCCAGGGCATGATAGGTTCTGACAAAGGAGGCCTGAGTAACAAGGTGCCCTTCAGAAAGGCCTTACAGAGTTCATGTGCCGTAAGGGAAGGCTCGTAGGAGGTATGAAAATTAGAAATAGCAGCTAGCTGCACTTTAATCGTAGCAGGAGCAGAACCCTGTCGCAAGAGCATGGACAAAAAATCCAAAACAGCAAGAATTGGGGCTGTGTAAGTGTCAAGTCCTTGGGCCTGAGCCCAAATGGAAAATTTCTTCCATTTGCTGGAATAAATCTTCCTGGTGGAAGACTTATGAGAAGAGGATAAAATGTGTACCACCTCAAGCGAAAAACGATAAAGTTTGACTAACGATGGAAGTGGAGTAGCCAGGCTGTCAACCTGAGGGTCCGCAGGGAGGAATGGAACTGCCCCATGTGCGTTAGTAGGTCTGGTACTGGGTCCAGAATCCAAGGACTGTCCACCGCAAATTGATGAAGAAAGGAGAACCAGACTTGGCGAGGCCAGTGTGGGGCAATTAGAATCATCTTGCTTCACGAGGATATGGCTTTCTGAATCACCCTTGGTAACAGAGGAAATGGAGGGAAAGCATAGAGCAGACCAGAGGGCCAATCGTGGACTAGAGCGTCCCTGGGTGACACCCCCTGTGGGGGATCAGGGTGAAGTAGCTGCTGCATTTGGCACAGAGGGGACTGTCAAAAAGATCGCAGCAAGGCTGACCCACCTGCTGAAAATCTGTTCTGCAACCAGAAGGTTCAGGGACCACTTGTAAGGCATCAGAATAGCTCTGCTCAGCCTGTCTGCTATCACACTGGCCTTCCCTGGAATGTGCGTTGCAACTAGAAACAGTCGGGAAGACACTGCCCACTGCCACACTCGCATGGCCTCTCTGCACAGGGGGGTAAGATCTGGTTCCTCCTTGCTTGTTTAGGTACCACACAACGGACATTTTGTCCGAGTGAATTGCAACCGTTCCCAGAAGGAGAGCTCTGAAGTGCCTGCAACGCCAACACCACCACTCTCATCTCTAAAACATTGATGTGCAGATGTACCTCATGATCTTGCCATGTGCCTTGGACTGTCCTGCCAAGATAATGCCCCCCCACCCCATTTGGGAGGCATCCGTGGTCACCGTGGCGACAGGTAACGAAGGGACAAACGGTTTTCCCTCGTCCAGATTGGTGGAACATAGCCACCAGCTGAGATCCTGCTTGCATCGGTCCGTGAGTAGGATTTGGTGGGAAAGGGGGAGTTTCTGAAAAGACCATTGGGCAAAGAGGAGCCACTGAAGAAGCCTCATGTGTAATCTCGCTAGAGGCACTAACATAATGGTAGCTGCCATGGATCCCAGAAGCTGAAGCACCCATTTTGCTTGTACTCTCCTGAGGGGTAATAAAGCATGAACCTGATTCTGCAACACTCCGATCCTTTCTTGGGGCAGGAAGGCTCGCATTTGGACGGTGTCTAGTTCTGCGCCTATAAATGTGACACACTGTGGGGGCAGCAAGGCAGATTTTTCCCAGTTCAAGTTAATTACTAGTTGATGACAGAGGGTAATGGTAGCGTCCCTGGTCCGGATGAGAAGATGCCTGGTGGGGGGGGTGAGGAGCCAGTCGTCCAGGTATGGAAACACTAGGAATCCTTGACGTCTCAAGTGAGCTGTCACCACCGCCAAGCACTTGGTGAACACCCTGGGGGCTGTGGTAAGACCAAAGGGCAGGGCACGAAACTGAAAATGACTGGCTCCCAGCCAGAAGCATAAGTGACTCCTGGATGCCCTGTCCATTTTGATATGGTAGTAAGCATCCTTGAGGTCGATGGAGCATATCCACACTTTTCCCAGCAACGGGAAAATGGACTGAAGGGTGACCATTTGGAACTTGGACTTCAGAACGCAGTGGTTTAATCGGTTGAGATCTGGAATGGGTCTCAGGTCCCCTGTTCTTTTCAGCACCAAAGAGAGTCTTGAGTAAGTCCATAATACGATTTGGTCTGAGGGGACAGGTTGGTTGACTCCTTTCTTTAGCAGCTTTGAGACTTCTAATGCTGCGTGACCCCTTTGACTGGGTGGAACGTCCGGGATTCTCCTGACTGGAGGGGACCTGACAAAAAGGGAATGGTATAACCTCTAGAAACTATCCGTAGCAGCCATCGATCCTGGGTGATGCTTTCCCAGGCTTCCGGGTACAACGAAATGTGGCCCCCGACTGGCTCTGGAATAGCAGTCGGGCAACACATCAGGAACGATAAGAGGAACCGTGATGGAATCACGGTCTCCCGAGTTGCGGGGGCCTCCTCTGCCTCTAGGGCGGCGTCTTCCAGAATAACCCCCCCCCCTCCTCTGCCTCTGGAGGGGGACTCACCTTGTGCGGCAGGGAAAAAACTTCTGTGATTTCTTGAACCACATCTTCCCTCCTCTCTGAGCCTTGGGGTAAGGCCTAGAGGGAAGGGAAAAATGGACCCCTACGGCAGACAGAGTCTTTCCCTCTTGCTCGCAGCTGGTGAGGGTGTCTTTCACTTTGGTCCCAAAAAGTGAGGACCCATCAAAGGGGGCGTCAGTGAAGGAAGACTTGAAGGCCGCCGCGAAATGACACAGGCGCATCCAGGTTTGCCTCCTGAGGGCTACTCCCGAACTAGCTACCCTACTCGTCCCCTCGGCTGCATACGAAATGAGCCTCATGGACGAGTTGACAATCAAATTGAGGGTAAACACCTGGGCGTTAACAGTGTGTGCTAATGCCTCAGGTACGTTACCCGCTACAGTATCTCCTAACTCCTTGAGGAGATCTCTCTGGAGCAGAGTAAAATGACAAAGATAGTTCAGCGACCGCAGGGTGAAAGTCACTGACGAGAGGGTACGCTTCCCATACCGGTCCATGCTCATGGACTCCTTGTTAGGAGGATAAACGGAGGAAGACGACTCGGCTACTTCCTGCTGTGCGGCTGCCACCACCACCATGGCATCTACAGAAACCCCTTTGGACAGGAACTCTTTCCCCTGGGGGGGGGGGGGGGCAGAAAGAAACTTATTGGGCCTTTTGGGCACCGGTTCCACTGAAACAGGATTCACCCACACCCTTCGACAAATTAAATCCAGGAGCTCGTCGAAGGGTGGAGACACCCAGGAGGCAGAGGGTTGAGCACCAAAGGCCTCGAGGAATACAGACTCCTCCTCAAAGGGGGTTTTGGATGACCAGTCGCCTCTCTGTCTCAATATCTCCAGGATATCGGAGAAAGAGACGTCAGAGGACGACTTGGGGGACCACTCTGACTCCGAGTTCGGTATCACAAGTGAGGGACTCGTCCTGGGAGTCTATGTGCTTCCTCTTGCACAGCTTCTTTCTAGGGGGATCCTCAGGCACGGACTGAAGGACCCTCAGCAAGTTGGGGACCGCTCAAGGGGGTATCCCCAGACCTTTGGGCTCCATCTACAGATAGGGGGACATCAGAAGCTCTAGCCGGGGAGGAAGGGGACGTAATGACCGATCCGGGTGATGTAACTGAAGATCTGGCCAGTGCGCTCCTCATGGCCTCGAAGGCGGGTCCCCCCAAATCAGAGGACCGACCGGTCTCAGAGGCCATGACCGGGGTCGGGGTTCCCCGAGCCGATGCACCGAGGGGGAGGCTCAGAACCGACAGATGTCCCGAAGTATCCCCCTCGGGCCCGACAGAGGAAACCAGAGTACCGAAACCTGTGGACGGAGCCGACATAGTTGGAGCCAACGTAGGCACAGATAAACCCTTGGGGGGTATCGGAGCCGGCACAAGAACATCACTCGGAGCAGAGCACTCCAGCTCCGAAGACAAGGAAGTGCTCGGAGGAGGAACCATCGACACAAGCATCGGGACGGGCTCCGGAGCCGACTGGGTCGGAGCCAAAAATAATTTAGCCAACACCGGTGACTGCAGGAGCCTCTGAACCACCCTATCGATATCCAAATCAGAAAGCCTGGAGGACAGAGAGGGGGATTGGGATCTCCTATCAGGAGAACCATGCCTAACACTGGGAGACCGGCTCTGAATGGGTTCCAATAAAATTGGAGCCGAGGTCGATTCTAGCACAACAGATATCTCATGCGGCCCAAAGGACAGACGAGCCGAGGAGGTAGAGTCCAGTTTAGAAGTTTTCTCCGGTGGCTCCGAGGAGACAGACTGAGCCGGAGATCTTTTCTTCGCTTTTGAAGCCTTGGAGTGGGTACTAGAAGTCGAGTCTAAAGACTCCTCAAACGAAAGGAGTCCCTTCAATACAAGTTTATGTTTTCTTTCCTGTAGCACCCTCGGACTGAAGGCGTGGCAGAAGCTACAGGATTCTTGCAAATGAATTGCTCCTAGGCAATGCACACATACGGAATGTCCGTCCGTAATGGACATCTTGTAGTTACATTTGGAACATTTCTTGAAACCCGAAGGTTTATGTCCCTTTTGATCCTTAGACATCTCAACTAAAATACTAAACACCAAGACCACGGAGATGACCTAGCCAGAAAAACATCAAGGGCGGGAAACTCACTACACACAAAAAAACCCCCAAAGAACCTCCAAGTAAAACGGTTCTATGAACACCTTACAACATACAACTCGACCAGAGAAAAACTACTCACTAAAATTCAGGAAAGAGTAAGGTAAAACACTACACAATAGGAGGACGACTAGGTCCTCTAATTTAAATAGGCGTAGCCCACCGGAACAGTTAGGGATACCATCTCACACACAGACAACACTACAAAATTTAAACAGTAAACAAGTAGTAGCAACTATGAAAATAGCTTTTGTGTGAATAGCAACAATTGTTTGAAAAGAAAATAGAAATTTAGAGGTACTTCGCCACAGCCAAGAGAGACCACGTCCTAGCTACACGAGCGGCAAACGAGATCTGGGGCTATGGAGCAGTGCAACATGGGATACCTGTTTAGCCCAGCCAATTAAGAGACTTCGTGCTAGAAAATAAAAGCTGGCCAAGTCTGAGCCGATATTCGGCTCCGAACCCGTGAGTAAGAATGTAGGCGAGATTGGACTACATAACATCTCCTGTTTATCTTTAAGATACACTTTTTTTGAGCATTTGATGAGAATCCTTCCTACTCATATACACACACACAGAAAAAACACTGGATTGACGATTTGCTAGGTTAAACCCACTACATTTATACCAGACAACTCTCAAACTACCAGTGTAATACAGAATCAATCAGAAACAAAGAAAACAGATTAAGTATGAATTATTTTATCTCAGCAAATGTACTCAGATATTGACTTTATTTAAACCCTGTAAGTAGCTCTCACACACACGACCTTTGGAAGTAAAAGAAAACATCCTGCAATCTCACAAAGGAGGATACAAGTGACATAACCACTTTGAAACCGAGAAATGTTAACTTTTTAACATAATGTAGTATGTCAGAAATGACAGTGGTATAATAAGTAACAGAAGCTGAGCCAGGTGAGAGGAGTTATTTGGTTTCCTGTGGAAAAAAGTCTGGACTAATGATGGAATAAAAAAAAGACACAGTAGTGCCCTGTTTGAAGAGTTCTGTAAGGTAAATGAAAATAAATGCTTTAACATGCAAGCTCTACTACTGCATTTCACATTGCTGTTTAAATGCTGCAACCACTAGGCAGTAATCTTCAAAAAATCTTTGCAGTCCAAATCTTTGACTTCAAGTTAAAGCACTGTAACAGTTCAATGTCTGCTGTCTGAACAATAAAAAATTTTGAAACATTTACTACTGCTAAAACATTTTTCCTGATGGTTCTAAATCTTACCTTCAGTCACATGGGTAAGCCTGGTCTGCAAATCTAAACATAAGAGAAGCATTTTTACTGCAGTTTACTGAACAAACATTAACAAATGCAAACGTGCCTACAATAAACATGTTATTTTTTTTTTTAGAAATAAAGGTTGAGTTGGTACAAATATGTACAAGAATAAGCAAGTTAAAAATAAACCGGATGGAACAATTACGAAAAATTAGAATTGCTTCACAATGCCAGTTTTTTGTCTGTTTTTTGGCTAGTGCGCCTCAGTCTAACTTCCTTACGCCAATGTGAGTTTTAGCAGACTGCTCAGTTTTGTTCCTACAAATTAAAGATCTGCCTGACAATAAATAGACCACCTTTAAATTAACAGGTTTTCGAGCAAAGCAACAGTGAATGTCTTGAGCAAACTGCCATGGGCTGTGCTCTATTCAGGAGAAGCCTTCAACCTTGCAATTACTGTGCATCAGGTTGCAATCAGACACCCCAGTAACTGTTTCACTATTGTGACAATGAATAAACTAAAGCAAACTAGTGTAACTAATTTTCCTCAAAAAAGCTGAAACTTTGTACAGATTTCATACACTGCATAAAAATGGAGCTTAAGTTGTACCTGCTACAGCACTGTAAGACACTGAGCCACTCATCTGAAGAGCCTGCTGTGCTGCTGGTGGAATTTGCAAACCAGTACCTAAAAGAGAACAGAAAAGAATACATTAAAGATACTGGCTACATGTAATTAGATTAGTATACTTAATTTCAAGTTAAAAAAAAAAAAAAAAAAAAAAAGTTATGTACTCACCATAATGTTCCATCTGAGTAGTTCTACTTCATTTGTCTTCAACTTGTAGGTAATGGATCCATATCGGACTCGAGCCGGCAATTTCACTAGCATCTGCTCCGAGCTCCAAGCTCCTGCCCTTACCCATAATACACCACCACTACCTTCCAACCTCCCAGATCGATTTTGCTTCAACTTACACTGAGAACCAGACCTCAAAAACCAACTTGCACACCTAAAATCAGCCAAAAAGGCTGTCGATATGCTAAGGCCAAGGGGAAGAAGGGATGGTTCAAGACAAATGAAGTAGAACTACTCAGATGGAAAGTTATGGTGAGTACATAACTTCTTTATCTGAAGTAGTTTACTTCATTTGATAGTCAACCTGTGGGACAGAGTCCCCAGCTACTAAATACCTGGGTGGCCCTCAAGGAAGGGTATTCGGGAGCACAGCGGAACCAAAGGATGCCCTCCTTTGAGAAATCAAATCCAATTTATAGTAACAAATAAAGGTATGAGATGAGGGCCAAGTAGCCGCAGAACAAATATCATCCAATGAGACTCTCGACCAAAAAGCCGCAGAAGTAGCCATAGACCTAGTCGAGTGAGCTTTCACCTGACCCGGAGGAGACAAACCTTTATCCTTGTATATCTGAAGGATACACAAGGAGATCCATCTAGCAATGGAGATGGGTTTACCTAAAAAAGGTTTAGAAAAGGACACAAACAATTGGTCAGATTTGTGAAAGGTTCTAGTCCTGTGTAAATAGAATTTTAACTATGAACATCCAAGTGTAGCCTGTATTCCATTTTGTTAGTAAAATTTGGGAAGAAAACAGGTAAACTGATGGTTTGATTGATGTTAACCTGTGATGCTTCTTTTGGGAGAAAGGAAGAAGTGCAAAGTGAAATCCTGCCCTTATGAAAAATCATGTATGGAACCTTGACAGACAACGCTTGCAGTTCTGAAACCCTCTTAGCGGAGGGGATAGCCACTAGAAACACTGTTTTCCAAGACAAAAACTTAAGATCTCTGGTTGCTGCAGGTTCAAATGGCGGAGCGACCAATGCTTAAAGAACCATAGTAAAGATCCCATGGAGGAATAGGATCTTTGACCTGAGGACACAAGAGGAAGGTACCTTTAATAAAGGCTTTGCACAATCTGGAAGAGGCTAAGGAAGCAGAATTCTCACCCACATGAAAATGAGAAATGGCAGCTAGTTGAACCTTGATGGTCGAAGATCTAGACCCTTGTTGAAAAATATTTGCCAGAAAATCCAGAATAGCTGGAACAGGAGCTGCACCTCCTTTGGGAAGCCCCCCCCCCCCCAAAAAAAAAAACATTTCCATTTGCTACGTTAAACCTTCCTGGTGGAGGACTTATGAGCTGCCACCATTAAAGACCTGACTGAAGAAGACAATCCAGGAGTCCTAGCAATTAAGGGAACTGGAGCAGCCAAGCTGTGAGCTTCAAACTGTCCAGACTTGGATGAGGGATCTTCAAGGGGTGTGAAATGAGATCCTCAATGGGATCCAAGATGGAGCTACAAAATGAGACCAACGGGAGGGAAACCATACCTGGTGAGGCCAAAACGGGGCAATGAGGATCACTTTGCTCCCCCAGTCAGCAAGCTTTCTGTAGAAACCTTGGAATAAGGGGTACAAAGGAGAAGCATACAGAAGACCAGGAGGACAAGCATGGACTAAAGCGTCTCAGGGGGACTCACCCGGCTAGGGGTTCAAAGCAAAGAACTTGCTGCACTTCGCATTGGAAAGAGATGCGAAGAGATCGCAGCAAGGCCGAACCCACTCTAGAAAGATCTGCACCGCTACTGAAGGATTCAGAGACCACTCGTAAGGCATCAGAATATTCAGACTTAATCTGTCCGCTAGAATGTTGTAGCATCCAGGAATACGCGCTGCTCTCAGAAAATGACCAGTGGAAATCTCCCATTCCCAAACTCTCATAGCCTCACGACAAAGGGGGGTAAGATCTGGTCCCTCCCAGTTTGTTGATATACCAGACCACTGACATGTTATCCGACTGGACTGCAATGGTTCTCAGAGGTAAAAAGGCATAAAGGGCCTGCAACGCTTAAAGGATTGCCCTCATCGCCGGAACATTTATATGCAACCCTGTCTCGATAGGGGACCACATGCCTTGGACTGTCCTTCCCGAACAATGCCCCCCACCCAAGTTGGGAGGTGTCTGTGGTCACTGTGGCTTGGACAGGAGCTGGAACAAAAGGTCGTCCCTCCAGAATTTCCAAAGAATGCATCCATCAAAGAAGGGACGACCTGCAGACTTGCCTGAGGTGTATTGGATGTGACAACAGAAGATCCAGCAGAGACTATTGAATCGCTTGACTCCACTGTAGTACTCGCATATGTAATCTAGCGCACGAAAATGCATTATGGTCGCTGCCATAAAACCTAGGGCCCTCACAACAGATTCTGCTGTGGGAAGGTGAGAATGGTAGATGAAGGCAACACGCATCCTTAGGTTTCGCACTCTCTCTCCATGGTCGGGAAGATCTTTGTCTGTAGCATGTCTATTCGCGCCCCTATCACCTGGACAGGATTCAAGAGAGATGTGGCTGTATTGATTATAATCACTAAGAGGAGTGCCAGCTTTAGGAAATAATCTCTGGTCCGACAAAGTAGATGCTTGGTGGGAGCAGTAAGGAGCCAATCGTCTAGGTAAGGGTAGACCTCAATCCTCTGAAGCCTCAGGTAAGCAGCTACTGCCATCACTTTGGTGAACACCCTGGGGGCTGTGGTGAGACCAAAGGATGGGGTTCGGAAATTGTAATGACTGGCTCCTAGCCGGAAGCGGAGGAACCTTCTGGAGCTTCTATGCATCTTTAAGTGATAAGCATCCTGGAGGTCGAAAGAGCACATCTAGTTGCTCTCTTGCAGGTATAGCAGGATGGACTGTAAGGTGACCATCTGGAATTTTTCTTTGGCAACTGACAGGTTCAGAGTAGATAGGTCCAGAATGGGCCTCAAGTCCTAAGTTTTCTTTGGCACTAAAAAAAGAACCTGGAGTAGATGCCTGATCTGGGGGGGGGGGGGGGGGGGGGCAGGTTCGATGGCTCGCTTCTCTAGCAGCTTGGAGATTTCTAGTGCTGCTGCCTCCCTTAGCGCGTTTGGTACATCGGGGAGGTGTTTGAAAGGTTTGGGAAGGACCACAAACAGGATTGAATATCCTCGGAAATTATCTGAAGCACCCAAAGGTCTGATGATATGGACTCCCATGCCGTCAGGTGCAATTACAGGAGACCCCCAACTGCCTCCAGAGCAGAGCAGTCGGGCAACCCCTCAGGCTTGCTGCGCGGGCCTGTCTGAGAACGGCTCTCGAGACCCAAAATTCCTTGGACCCCCTCTGCCGGCGTCTATCCTGTCCCCCTCTGCCTCTAGGGGAAGAAGAGCCCTGAGTGTCCCAGGAATACTGAGACTTCTGGAACCACATCTTTTGCCCTCGCTGATTCTGGAAAAAGGAGCTTTGAGGGTTCGAGAAGTGGATTCCGACAGCAGACCGTGTCTTCCAGTCTTTCTCACTCTGGACCAGGGTGTCTCGGTCTTACCAAAAAGGGTAGAACCGTCATAAGAGGCATTCACAAAAGATGCCTTGAAAAGTTCCATGAACTGACAATCTGAGCCAGGCATTACGCCTCATGGACACACCAGATCCAGCCGCCCTAGCTGCTCCTTCAGTAGCATGAGAGGAGTCTCATGGACATGTTTGACACCGCTGTCAAGGTAGCCATCCTCGTGGAGAATGTAGCTCTGTCCTCTTGCGACATGGACTTTGGGGGAGACTCAACCAATTCCTTAACTAGGTCATGCTGTAATCTATTAACGTGGGCCAGATAGCTCAGCGCCCTGATAGATGCATAAACCCGCTTCCCTAGGCGGTCCATCTTCCTAGACTCACAAGGGGATGAACAGAGGAACTATTCAGGGCTAGTTCCTTTTTGGTGGCTGTTGCTACCACCATAGCGTCTTTAAGGGGACCCTTCATTGCACGCTGGTCTGTCTGTGGCGGGCTCAAAAGTTTGTCTGGGCGTTTGGGGATTGGTTCCAGTGTCCAGCTCCTTCAAAGCCCACGATGTGACTAAGTCCACCAAGGGATCTGAGGGATGGGACACCCAGGAAGTAGGCTCGTGCCGAAAGACTCCAGGAACACAGATTCTTTCGAGGACGGTTTTGGGGCAGATCAACCTCCCCGCTGCCGTAAGATTTCCATGAGGTCTCCAAAGGAGACATCCTCGGGAGGTGATCTGGGGGAACCTTCCCAGTCATCCAAATCCGTGCCCTTAGTGAGGGACTCGGGTCCAAGTGCCTCCTCTTGCATGTATGCTTGCGAGGTACCTCTCCGGTGAGGGTCTATGGAGGGAACTCGCAAGCCACTTTTTCTTCAGGGGGAAATGACTAGGGCTCCTCTAGCAAAGGCTGTCCCTCTAGTAAAATGATTGGGATCGGAGCCGGGACCGAGGTGGACGGAGCTCCGAGGGGGGGGACCTGGCCCAACAAAGTCGGAGCACATGGAAAAGGTTCCACTCCCTCATACCTGACACCCAAGCTTCAGCTCGGATTCGAACTGGTCAGATCCGAAACGTTCCAGGCAGCTGTCGGCATAGAGGAAACAAGTACTGTCGGCAGCGACCCCCTGACCAAGGCCAACATCAGATCAAAGTATTCCTAAGACGAAGGTGGCTTGAAGGAGAAATGGGTTGAAAGAAAGTAAGCGAGCTCCCCCTCCAGAGGGAGGGGGGCTGGCAAGACCCCCATCTTGGATCCGTGTACGGATAAAGTACCTAATCAAGGAGCAGGTTGACCGTGATGAGGCCACGAACTCCAACCTGGCAGGTCGGGGAACCAGGGCATGAGAGAATGGACACGTCTCCTCCGGCTCCAGGGAGAACCTCGGAGAGAGGAGCCGGGGGGGGAGTCACGGATCCGTGCTGACTTGGTTGGAGAAGTGAGGTTCGAGGCATGAGAGACTGGACATGTCTCCTCCGGCTCCGGGGAAAACCTCGGAGAGAGGAGCCGAGGAGAGTCACGGATCAGTGCTGACTTGGTTGGAGAAGTGAGGTTCGGGGACCTCTTCCTCTTTTCCCTCATCTTCAACTCTCTCCCGCTTTCTCTACCTCTCTTCTGCTCCCCCACCACAGGCTTAAATGCAGGAACTCGAGTCCCAGCCTGGGAGGGAGGAGGGAGAGGCAGTCACAACAGCCACTGTGACTGAAGCCAAAGACTAGGAAAGAGAGTTGGTAGGAGGAAGACCACCTTTGAGGGCCAACTTGGCCTTTCTATCCTTTAAAGCTTGGGGGTTGAACCCCGCACAAATGGAGCAATCCACAAAAAGGTGGGCCACACCCAAGCATAAAACACAGAGTGTGGCCATCTGCTGGGGAGAGCTTATGGCCACACACTGTGCAGTGCTTAAACACAAGCTTTTCAGCCATCCTAAGTGAAGAAAGAAAGCCTTAGAAAAAATGACAGGCAAATACGTTCTTGAACTTAAACGCACACACCCACTCAGCACACTAATCTATAGACAACACTAAGGTGGGGACACCACAGAACTATCTACCTAACCAGAACAACACTCTATGCCAAAGCGATGGGAGGGGAGAAGGGGTACCTAAACTAATCTAGACTGACGAAAAAAGTGTGAGTTTTCTACTAACAGTAGTTAAATAACCCACTGCTAGTTGGAGCTCAGAAGACACGATGTAGAAGCAAATCACGGCAAATGAGATCTGGGGATGGAAGGTAGCAGAGGTTTATTATGGGTAAGGGCAAGAGTCTGGAGCTTGGAGCTGATGCCAGTAATATTTGCCGGCTCGAATCCGATATGGATCCGTATTTCCCACAGGTTGAAGACCAAATGAAGTAAACTACTTCAGATCTAGTTTTATGCAACACATCTGCCTAACCACAGTTTAAGAATGGCAAACCTTCTGGGAATTGTCAGAGAATGTACTGCTAAAGAAAGTAGTCAAACAACTTTTTACAGACTGTATGGGACAGAAAAAAAAATAGCATGGGAGGGAATAACTGATTCGATACAGAATGGGGGAATAAGAGTGCCGGACTTCAAAGAACCTCTAGGCCTGTCTAAACATTATAATGGTAAATGTGGGATAGAAAGAAAAAGAAAAGTTGTGTAAAATCTTACCATAACTACACGTTCTTCTCTTCACTGCTGCAGTATTTTTTTTTTACTTGTGGGATATCCCCACCAAAAGGCACCCGTCACTGGCCGGTATACAAAAGTTTTTTTGCCACTATAGGGTATGTGGTACATCTGACGTCGGCTGCAATCAGACATAGGACATAAAGCTGACGTACGCAGGTATCATCCTCAGAAGTGAATGCCCCAGGAGGAAAGCCAGACTAAGAATAGGAGTGGTTAATACATTCAGGAAAGACAAGAAACCAGTGGTGAAGGCGGGAGGGACAGAATACTGCAGCAGTGAAGAGAAGGACATCTATGGTTATTGTAAGATTTTACACAACTTTTCTACATCCTTCTATTCACTTGCTGCAGTATTCTTTACTTGAGGGAGAATACCAGAGCTCAACAGGGAAAGGAGGAGGAAGGAGCACAGGAACTCTTTATGAAGCAGTGTAAAATGGCTTTGGCAAAATTGGTTCTAGCTCTGGAGATAGCATCTAGCTTGTAAAGTTTGATAACGGTGTGAACAGCAGACCAGGAAGCTGCTTCCAGGATGGCACGGTTATCCAACCCTAATGAAGAATGCCTTTGATGAAGCCATAGCTCTGACAGAATGGGCTTTCACAGGCACATCAAGATCTTTTCCATTGTGAGTGTAGTTAAAGAAGACAGTTTTAGAAATCCAAGGGAGAGTGAGCCCAAGGGTGAAAATTAAAGAAAAGCTTTTCAGGTTTTCTGAGGATTTTTGTCTTGTTCAGGTAATCTCAGTCCTCTGTGAGCATCAAGGGAGTGCAGAATCCTCACTGTTTTGTGAAAATGGAAGAAGGTTGGTAGTTGAATAGATTGGTTAGGAGACCGCTCAATAACCACCTTGGGCATGAAGGAACATTATTTCTCAGTGATACCCTGTCCTTATGAAAGGCCAAAAAGGGGGTGGGGGGCAGCCATCAGGGCTTGGAGTTCCGGGACCTATCTAGGTGAAGTCAGGACTACTAGCAAGACAAGTTTTCCACGAGCAATGTTTGAGGGAGACAGAAGCTGCGGGTTCAAAGGGGGCAATGTCAATTTCGCTAGAACAAAATTAAGGACCTAAGAAGGAGGAATAAGCTTCCTGGGAGGCCTAATATGGAGGACACCTTTAAGAAATTGTTTCATCTCAAACCTGGACGCCTAAGGAGGGGATAAAGGCAGACAAGCAGACATAGCTGAAATGTGAGCTTTAACTGAAATAAGCCAGGCCAGCTGAACGCAGTTAACGCAAATATTCCAGAAACAGTGGTATTCCCAGTGCCAGTGGGTCTTCGTTCTTAGAGTCACACCACAGTAAAAATATTTTCCATTTGGAAACGCAAGACTTTCTAGTGTTTGGTTTTCTGGCCTCCTGCAAAACCTTGAGCATGTCCTTAGAGAAAAGGTGTCGTAAGGGAATTAGAATCTCATCACCAACACTGTCAGCTGTAGTGTTGACAGGTGTGTATGTAGAAGGGATTCTCTCTGTGAGGAGGTCCAACTCTGTGGGGTAACTTGTTGTGAAGGCCCTTGGCTAATTGTAGGAGAAGGGGGAAACAACGCTGTCTTAGCCAAAAGGGAGTCACCAGCAAGTATTTAGGCTGATCTTGCCTGATTTTGAGCAGGACTTTTGATATTAGAGGTACAGGAGGGAATGGGTATAGAATCATCCCCTTCCACCAAAGGGAGAGGGTGTCCACTTTCTAAGCCAGAGGACGTGGGACTCTGGCACAGCATTTTGGAAGTTATTTGTTCAGGGGGGAGATAAATAATCCTGTGTGGAGTACCTCATTGGTGGACTAAGTCGAGGAACACATCCCTGCAAACTATCTACTTGTGGGATTGGGTCCAACATCTGCTCAGTCTGCCACAAGGTTCCTGCTAAAGGAATGTACATAACCTGGACCGTCATGTGTTGATCTAGGAATTCCCACACTAAAAGAGCCAGTCTTCACAGAAGGAAGGAAGGAAGGAAGGAAGGAAGGAAGGAAGGATCCCCCCCCACTTGTTCACATACCAGAGGTACAGCCATGCTGTCTGTGAACAGTTAGTGCACCCAGGCAAAGGCTGGAATGCAAGGTTTGTAAGGCTAGGAGCAATGCTTGCATCTCCTGTACGTTGAGGTGTTCCTTTTTCTGTGTAAAAGGACCACCTTCCTTGGACTGTAAATTTACCCAGGGCTGTGCCCCAGCCAATGTCTGATGCATCTGTGTGAAGTTCTTAGACTGGATCTAGGGGGTGTACAGGAAGTCCTGGGTTTAGCTGTACCTGCTGTATCCACCAGTGAAGTTTCCCCTTAAGGCATGGGATGAGGGGAATGAGGTATTCTAGTGTATGACAGTACTGGGTCCAGACAGATCTGAGGAACCACTGGAATTTCATCTGTGGCCTTGCCAGGGGTACTATGGGTTTGGTTAAGGCCATAAAACCTAGCACCCTGAAGAATTCCCTGGCCATGATGTGGTTAAATGGGAGGAATAATTTAAAGAAGGCCTGAAGGTCCTCTGCCTTTTGGGGTGGTAGAGACACTTTCATTACGTCTGTTTAGAATTGGCATCCCAGAAAGTCATGGCCTTGGGATGGGAGTTGATTTTCAGTTTATTGTGATGCCTTGACTTTCCAGGAGTATAATGGTAGGCTGTAGGTTCTGTTGAAGATCCTGAAGGTTTGGGGCATGTAAAATCAGGTCATCCAGGTATGGGAAAAATTTGGATACTCAAGAGCCTGTACTTAGCAATCACTGTAGCCAAACATTTTGTGAAAATCCTTGGGGATGTGTAGAAGCCAAAGGGAAATGCAGTGAATTGAAAATGCCATAAACCCACAAAAAAACACAGAAGTTTCCTGTACTACGGGTGAATGGAGATGTGGAGATAAGCATCTTATTTCTAGAGAGGCCATGAATCCCTGTGGGAGAAAGGGTTTGTAGAGTAAGCATTCTGAAGGATGGAACCTTTAAGAAGGTGTTGAAATGAGAAGACGATGACTGGTTTCCACGGGTCATCCTTTCTGGGCACTAGGAATATTGAATAAAATCGTTTTCCTCTGTGGAGTCCTGCTGCCACAAATCTGACAACAGGTCTGGGAAGAGGTGTTGTTCTCTAGGAGATTGTGGAATGCCCCAAAAGGTGCGAGTGGAGTGCCAAACCACAAAGTATCCTTTCTGGATTAAGGAAAGGACTCAAATGTCTTGGGTAATGGTTTGCCAAGTCCTGACAGCATTTGAGAGGCGGAGGGAATGGGGGGTGTGGAAAAACATTTGCAGGGTACTCGGGTACTCCCTGCTATGTCTGGAAAGGGCATTTTTTGTTGGGGTGGTGCCCGAGGAGCCCTAGTCCCGTGTTCTGTCACCCCCCAAGAAGCTTTGCTTTATTGGTGCTGAGAACGGCTGTGAATAGAGGCAGGCTTGGAGGAGAAATTTCTATGGAACCTGGGCACCAGGGACACTAAAAAGGTGCTTTAACTCTGAGTTCCTCAGACTTTTCTTGCAGGGTTTTGAAAAGGGCAGCAGCTGGCCCAAACAAAGCTGTATTGTCCAGAGGGACATCCATTAACACGTTATAGCAGAGTGCTCCTCCAGGAGCAATCTGCAGTTACCTTGTACTGCGTGTCTTTAATAGACAAATATTGCTTGTTCATATTTGCATTAATTTCAAAACCATGCTACATACAAGGTATCAGAATATTTTATTTTGAAACAGATGACAGCAAACAGCTGTACAAAGAACCTCTGTCTGAGTATTTGTTACAACTGTACGGTGATAACTTCATTTTTTTTTTCAAGGCTCGAGCCACAGCCACTGGTAATTTAGAGAGACACTGAAAACAGCTGTACTGGAGTGAATGACAATTTGGATATGAAATCATCCTGCAGTGGCTCAAGTGTAAGCTATGAGACTCATCCAAGTACTGACACAGTAGCAGCTACCTTAGTGGAGGCTGCAGCAGCATCATAGCTGCATCTGATGGAGTGCGTCTGTACTTGGGAAGAATCTCCTAAACGATTAAGGGCTAAGTGCTTTCCCTCAGAATCTGAGAGGTCTGAGATGGCAGAAGTTGCTTGAGACATTAGTTGTAGGGAGTATTTACTCATGTGTGTCAGTTGTTTGATGGCTCTGAAAGCCAAACTGGCTTAAGTGCATGCCTTCTTCTGCAGCCTTCACAGGGTTCTACTCTCCTTGCCCGTTGGGAGTAGCGAGGTAGAAGGGAGCACCCTAGTAAGCTTGTCAGCAGCAAGGATAACTGCTGGGTCTGCAGCCGGGCACCTGTAAAGAAACTGGCAGTCTTCAGGGAATTTGTAGAAATGGTTTGGCTTTTTGGGAGCTGGAGCCTGAGAGTCTGGGTTTTGGGATGCATGGTGGAAAGCATTCAAAAAGGTTAGATGTACTGGTGGCACTGCAGAGGAGCTGGAAGGGTCCAATTGTAAAAGCTGGTAATACCTTTTCTGGACATCTGAGATTTGGGAAGAAGTCAACTTGTAAAAGCTGGTAATACCCTTTCTGGGCACCTGAAATTTGGGAAGAATCCCACAAACTTTTCATGCATTTTCAGAAGGGTCTCCCAAAGGATAATTCCTCCATGCGAGAGTCTGCCCCTACTGACTCTTCAATGGAGACGTATTCCTGAGGGGTAGGGATTTGAGTAGAGTAGTCTAAAGATTCATCAGAAGAGGATTCATTTAGAGTCTGGGTCCCTAGCCCTTTTCTTTGAAGGCTGAGAGACTATGGTGGGGGAAGGCTGGGAGGCTGTGGTGGGGGCAGGCTGAGACGTAGGCTGCTTATGAGCAATGAAGGTCTGAAACTACAAGAGTCTCTTGTGCAGAGACTACGTGCTTTGTCTTCTGCTTTTTCTTTGCTGGAGAGACTGTTTTTGTAATGTTGGGGGTGTGGATGAATGTCTGAGTTCAAAGGTTTCAGGCTGGAGCGGGCCAGTAACTGACGTTAGTGGTAAATCCCTAGGTTCCTTAACGCATTCGATCAGGGTCCCCCCCCTTGACATTGACATCCAGATTGGACGTCTGTTCCACCTCTTGAGATGCGCTCATGGCAGAAGTCAAGGCTACCTCAGATGTGGATTCGGCCTGTGACTCCATGCCTGGAATCGGATGCGACTCTGGGTCGACAAGTGCCTCTGGAGATGTGCTGGATGGGTGATGTGTAGCCAAAGGCATAGGCTGAGGTTTTCTGGCCTTATGCTTCCGTGGCTCGGTTTCGCACACCAAGGAACACTCAATGTGCTTAGTTAGCAATTTTAGCCGTTGGTTTTCCCAATACAAAGCTAGTGATGAAAGCCTGCTTTTAAGGGTTTTAGGAATGAATGCCTGGCAGATACTACATGACTTATGGTTGTGGCTGGGGCCTAGACAAAAGAAACACTGGGTATTGGCTGCCCTTTTGTGTAGGGTTACCATAATTATTTGTATGTAAAAGAGGACGAAAAAATATGTGCTGCTACCAGCACATATTTCATCCTCTTAGGTTGAAGAGCAAAAAAAAAAAAAAAAAAGGTCCATGTTTGGGAATTTCTGACAAGCCAGTATACGAGCCAATCAAAACCTCGCACGACGGACCCTCTTCTGTTCAATGCGGAACACCAAGCAGTTTCCATTTAATAGAGCTCTGCTTTTTGATTGGCCCATATACCGGTATACGAGCCAATCAAAAAAGAAAACAAAGCAGAGGAAAGACACCGAAATAGGGATGTCTGTTTTTCGAAAATTCTGCGATTTGTCCATTTGTCCGGGTTTTAAAACCCGGACAAATCGCAGAATTTTCAAAAACCGCCCTGACAGGAGCCCAGAAAAAGAGGACGTGTCCGAGGAAACCCAGACATATGGTAACCTTACTTATGTGGAATTTATCTTCTACAATGGCACTTGCCCTTCCTGGATGACAAAGCAAGAAGAGAGATTCCCCAAAAGGGCACTTATCTGAAAGCAGAAGTCGGAAACACTGGAAACTGTATGACTGATGGTCAGAGCTGGCATTTTGACTGGCGGCAGAAAAGCTCTGACAATGGTGCATGCATACATCCATTTTATGGCCTGCATCCAACTGCAGCCAACATCAGATGTACTACGTACCCTACAGTGGCAAAAGACTTTCGTATACTGGCTGACATTGGGCGCCTTCTAGCAGGGATAGCCCTCAAGTAAAAAATACTGCAGCAGGTAAACAGAAAGACATCTGGAAGCACATGATAAAAGGGAAAGAGTGAAGGTGTAGATGTAATGGAGGTGCTGCTAGAAGTTATCAGAGAGGAAATGAAGCTGGAGTGGATGAAAGAATGCTGAAGGGAATACAAGTAATATGGAAGAAGGGAAGAGAAGACTGGAACAGCAGAATTCTTCCCACAGATGGGTCTAGAAAAGAGGAAAGAAACTAAGCAGTTACATGAAGATGGAATACAAGCCAGGATAAAATGAAATACTGGGAAGAGATGCAGCAACTGAAAGAGGAATATTCATTGCAGGATAGAATGGAATGCAAAAGGACACAGACAAATGAAAAATATGTGGTGAAAAAAAATCAATAGAATGGCTAGGGAAATAGGAAAAAAAAAAGTACAAGGCTGAACCACGAAAAAGCTTTTGAGGGTGGGAAGAGTGGATGAGGTGGAAGAGAAGAGGGTTCGAGAGTAGTATAGGAGGAAAATACAGTTGTGTACACTTACCATAAATGTAGATGTTAGAGTGTATTCACTGTTGCAGTCATTATATTTGGGTTATCTGCTTGCATTAACCCTCAGTCAGCCTGATTAAGTCTTGGGTCCTGCGTCTGCTGCTGTCCCTTCTTCCATGACATCAGGTCGTCAAGGGCATAAAACATGCAGCCGATGCAATTACATCAGTTTTTCTTGCCGCAGATGTTAGGAGCCCCCAAAATAGAAAGCTATTACATGGTGTGGAACACCTCCAGTAAAAAGTAAATATCCTTGCCATGAAAGATGGCCATAAAGAGGATATGTATAAAGGATAGAGAAAGACAGGGGGCTCGAAGGCGGGAAACCAGGACTGCAACAGTGAATACACTCTAACATCTACATTTATGGAAAGTGTACACAACTGTACTATGTTCTTTGTGTTTCACTGTTGCAATTACACACGTCTTGATTCCCAAAGCTGAAGAAGGATGGAGGCAGTCAAGAAGTGTTGAGGCTGGGCTAGCAAGCCTTGCAAGACTGCTGTAACAAATCCACCTCTGGATTTAGTAAAAATAGTGGTAATGCTTGGTGAAGGTGAGTACAGAACTCCAGGTTGCAGCTTCCAGGATGTCCCTGGTAGGGACTCCTTGAGAAATGCTGTAGAAGTTGAAGTAGCTCTAGTGGAATGAGTTCTGATCCCCTGAGGGGTAGGTTTTCCATGGTGCTTGTAGCAGAAATTGATGCAGTGTGCTAACCATTTGGAAATGGTATGCTTCGAAATGGCCTTGGCCTCTGCCCCTGTAGCAAAGCTGACTAGCAGCTGGTCAGATTTTCTGAAAGGCTTAGTCCTGTCAAGGTAGAACCTGAGCTGTCTATGCATGTCCAAGGAGTGAAGGATCCTTTCCCCTTTATTCTGAGGATTATGGAAAAAGCTTGGCAAATGGATGGATTTGGTTTAAAGCCACACTGAATACCACCTTGGGCTTAAGGGATGGGTTAGTCCTGAGGGAAACCCTGTCAGCATGGAAAATAATGAAGGGCTCCATCGTCATTAGTGCCTGTAACTCAGACACTCTTCTTGCTCAAGTAACAGCTAGAAGTAAGGCTGTTTTCCAAGAGAGGAATTTTAACTCCGCTGAAGCAGCAGGTTCAAAAGGGGGAAGTGTGAGCTTCTCCAGTACAAAGTTAAGGTCCCAGGCCGGGGTGGGAGCTCTCCTGGGGGCCTTAAATTGTTACCTCCTCTCAGGAACTGTTTGATGAAAGGGTGAAAAAAGAGGTGTGTGCTCATTATTATAATGAGCTGAGATGACAGAGGCATGAATCTTAATGGATGAGAAGCATAGGCCTCTGTGGAGCAGCTCTGCTCGGTAATCCAAAGATTTGAGGTAAAGTGGGCACAGCTGTGTCCTTTCCTCGGAACTGACTCCAAGAACAATATCTTTTGCACTTTTAAGCATAGGATTTCCTAGTACTCGGCCTTCTGGCCTCAAGGATGATGTCCAGCACCTGTTTGCTGAGGGATGCTGGTGGTGTATTCAGGTGATAAGCCAGGCTGCAAGGTTTAGGGTTTGCAGCTATGGATGCAAAATCTGTCCCTCCTGCTGAGACAGCAGGGAAGGTGTCTGATGTAGGTACCAGGGTGGCACTGCTGTCAGACTGCGTAGGAGTGGGTGCCCGTGCAGGCGTGGCCAGTCTGGTGCAATAAGGATTGCCCTTGGCCTGTCCTGTTTGATCTTGAGTAGTATTTCTGAGAGGAGGGGAAGAGGAGGAAAGGCATAAATTGAGAGGTTTTCCCATGTAAAGGATAAGGCATCCACCTTCCAGGTTCTGCTGAGGGGGTTCCTGGTGCAAAATTTGCTCAATTGCTGATTTTGAGGGGAGGCAAAAAGGTCCACCTCCGATGGTTACCATCTCTGGGTTAGAAGTTTGAATGAGCTGGGTTCCAGTTTCAACTCGTGAGGGTCCAGTAGATTAATGCTTAAGTCGTCTGCCAATGAATTTTGTTTGCCTGGCAGTAATTGAGCTTGTAGGTGCACTTGGTTGCTCAAGGCTGTGTTCCACAGGGCCATGGTTAACCTGCAGAGTGGAAGAATGAGTCCCCCCCCCCACTTGTTTATGTACCACATAACTGTGGTGTTGTCTGTCTATCATGCGCTGTCCTGGAAGGATAAGGTATTTAAAGGCTGTCACAGCATTCTGTACAGCTACCATCTCTTTCTGATGTGCAGGGGAATTTGTTCTGGGCTCCACTTGCCTTGAATGCATTTACCTGCCATGTGAGCCCCTCATGCATAGTTTGATGCGTCTGTTGCCAGGGTTTGGTCGGTGAGGGGTTTAGTGAAACAAAGTCCCTTGTTGTGGTTGCATGCCTCTGCCCACCAAAGGTAGACAAGGCACGATAGGAATTCACTGTTTCCAGGTCATGGGAATGTTGACACCAAGTACCACTGAAGTTTCCTCATATGCAGTCTTCCATATGGAATTAGCAGAATGCATGAGGCCATGAACCCTAGGGCTTACAGTATTTTCCTTGCAGATAGCTGGGTTTTGGTGGTCATTAGTTTGAAATAGTTTTGTCAAATGGACCTGCTTTTCTGGAGTGAGGAATGCCATCTGGGAAGTTGTGTTCAAGCTTGCTCCCAGGAATAAAATTGGTTTGGGCACCAGTTGTGATTTCTTTTCGTTGATGGTGTTTCCCAGTGAAGTTAACAGTCTTTTTACGAATGCTAGGTGCTGAAGTAGTAATTCCCGACTGTCAGCCTGAATCAGGCAACCGTACAAGTATGGGTAAATTTGAATATTTCTCTGCTTGCAGTATGCAATGGCTGGAGACAGGCACTTTGAATACTCTGGGCACAGTAGATAAACCAAAGTAAAGTGCAGAGAACTGACAGTGCACAGAGCCTGTCCTGAAACAGATATTTCCTGCAAGATCCGCTTATGGGGATGTGCAGATAAGCTTCATTTAGGTCTAGGGTGACTAACCAGGCATCCTTGGCTAGCATAGGAAGAAGCTGTTGCAGTGTAAGCATTTTGAATTTTGAGACCACCAGAAAGGTGTTGAGAATTGATAGATCCAGGATAGGGCACAAAGAGCTCTTTTCTGGGCACCAGGAACAGTCTGAAGTAGAAATCCTGTCCCTTTTGTTCTACTGGAACATGTTGAATAGCCCCGATATGGAGAAGGGAAAGTACTTGCTTTTGAGCCTCTGCCCACAGGTTTGGAGGAAGGTTTGCCAACCCGCTTGGGGTTGGCAGTGAGTGGAAGTAGAGTCTGTATCCCTGGGATACAATGTTTAGAACCCACCAGTCCTGAGTAATGGACATTCAGTTTTTTGCATTAAGGAATAGTTTTCCTCCTAGGGGTGCAAGTACTTGGGCATGGCTGGGAAGGATAATTGGAAAGTCATTGTGAACTTTTTCCATAATGGGGTGGCTTACCACTCCCTGTTTTTGAGGTGGGAACACTCCTTTGTTTAGATCTCTGCATACCCTGAGACTGTAGTCTTGGTGGTCTACTTCCCCTGGGTTTGGACTGAGAAGGCCTGGGAGGGACTGGAAAGGACCACTTTTTTGAAGGCCAATGCCTACTGAATCTAGGTAGCTGAACCAGAAATCTTTACAGTTTGCATAGATTTAGCTTCTTCTTCCATCTTAAGAACTTCTGCTTTTGTGCCAAACGAACGATCCTGACTTAATGGAGCATCCAGTAATTTTGCTTTGACATGGTCTGGCAAGACTTGTTCCTTCAGCCAAGCATGCCTTTTCAGTACAGACCCAGTGACAGCAGCCCTGCAAGATGCTTCTAAAGGCTTCAAACCCACACTGCAAAGAAGGTTTACTAACTCGGTTTGCAGAATGCATTAACTCTTATAAATCTTTACTTTCTGCACAATGTGGAAGTAACATCATTTTTTGTTTAATTAGTTCCATATGTTGCTGGTACTTCAACATGTGAAACTGGCAATTCAAAGCCCTGATGGCAAGAGTTGCTGAGGTATATACCTTTTTACCCCATCTGTCTAAAGCTCTAGAATCCCTGTCTGAAGGGGTAGGCTTTTTGGCTGTAGTAGCATTAATGCTTTTAGGTCCCTGGGAAATGGTCTCTAGATCCGCAGTAGGATTCTTAGAGAGAAATTTGTGAGAGTCAGGTACTCTAGTATCTGTCAGGTTTTCTAGGAGCTGGTGGTAAAGTGTCAGGAGTAAGACTGGATTCCATGAAGGCATCATCTATAATATCCAGGACAGGGGGTATAGCTAGAGGACTGTGCTGAGGCAAATCTAAAAATTCCCAGAGTCTCTTTTTGAGGATAGTTCTGGCATTCCCAGCGGAAATGCTCTCAAGGTATGCAAAGTTTCACCAAAAGAAAAATCCTCTGAAGGGGAGGCAGAGGGAATGGATTCCTCTGCATCTGAATCCATATAGGTAGATAAGGGTATGTCCTGGTAATCAGAAGGGTCAGTCATCGGACTCCTGGTCTGTAGAATCAGAAGGAAATTCAATTGTCTTTTAGCAGGGGAAGGCTGGCTTCCCCTAATTAGAGTAATAAGGTCTTCAGCCATTCTAAGATTTTGTTTTTGTGGCATGGGAACTTGAGCATGCGCTTTGGACATCGGTTTTCTAGGCATAGTGCGAACTCTGGGCCTGAGAAACTCTGTAGATTGTTAAAAATGAAGATGTCTGTTTAATACAAAAGTTGGTAGGTTGGAATACAGCCTCAGAAGCTGGTGCCTGCACAGCGGCTCCGTACCAATCCAAAGTAGAGACATCCGCAGGTTCCATAGTCGAAGAAGCATCTCGTGGCATACCGGACTCTGACTGGGTCTCAGCAGAAGCCTGCAAATCTGTAGAATCGGGCATCATTGGCTGCAAAGGCGCCTCACTAAGTACCGGCAGAATGGCGACTAGCTTAACGGAAGCGTCGTCGGCAGTCTTGACCTATGCGGTCTGTCTCTGCACTTTTTCGGACGATCGGGAGTCAGACGGCTTACTGAAGCCATTTCGGAAAATGGAGAACGAGAGCGAAAGAATTTAGCTACAAAAATAGCCCAAACAACGAATGGTTCGGGTGTTAAACAATACACAAAACCGACAGCAAGGGATGCCATGGTCTGGGCCTAAACAGGTGACGCAGCAGTAAGAATGAGAATCTCTGAGGTATTTGCTTTCCACAAGCAAGACAATTGTTAACTTTTTCCTGACATCGGTTAGAGCAGGAATAAAGAACCCCCAAAGGGGTACTTAACTTTAGAAGACTTCGGGTTTAAAACTTGAAAAACGAAAATTTCAGGTAGCGGGTGACCGGCATTTGCAAACTGCTTCTGCTTCGGGCTCCTTCTCGGCAAGAAAGACTGATGTAATAGCGTTGGCTGCATGTTTTATACCCCTGACAACCTGATGTCATGGAAGAAGCAACAGCATCCGCCGCAGAGATCCCAAGACTCTGGTATTCGAGACGACAGAGGGCTACCTGCAGGCAGATAACCCAAGTGTGATGACTGCAACAGTGAAACATGAAGAACATCTTTAATTTCACAGACAAGGCAATGACCACTAGTGGAAAAAAAGCCTGATGACTTAAAAACTTTTAAGAGAAGTCATGCAGAAGTTCATCTAGTGGAAAAGACAAATCAAACAGGTACTGCTTTATATCTCAATCAAGGGCTGAATCCTTAGCTAGTCATGTCTCCTGACAACTGTGCTGGAAGTCGCTATCTCAATGAGTCTACTAGATCATACTCGTGATTTATGATGTGCTTGCCACATTTTGCTGATGTCAGCATAAACCTAGTCTCTCATGAAGCTACTCATTTCTTGAACCATTACATCAGGCTGCATTAGATTATCCTTTAACTGTGCCATTCCATCTTAATTTAAGGCCGTCAAGAGTTAACACAGCATAGGCATGCATACCTTCTTAACAAACCTGTTAAGAATCTTGCTGTCATTAAGCACAGTATTCAAAGTACTGCTCAACTGCATCAGTTAATAGCAAAAAAAAAAAATTTTTTTTTTTTTTTTAAAGAGCTAACTATGCTGATCCTGCACCCTGCAAAATCTACCACAAATTTTTAGTTGTAGTAATACAGTTCAGTTCTTCAGATGCAGACTCACACACTCTCAAATACCTGGATCACTGGGGGATGACTTCTCACATCCCATAAGTCAAAACATTCTAAGAATGACACTAAGAAAATTCGCTCCTTATCATCTTGACCAAATCATAAGCGGAAAGTACAGCTGTATACACTTACCTTAAATGTAGATTTGCGAGTGCATTCACTGCTGCAGTCATCACATTTGGGTTATCTGCTTGCAGTAGCCCTCAGTCGGCTTGATTATCAAAGTCTTGGGTCCTGCATCGGTTGCGGTCTTTTCTTCCACGACGTCTAGTAGTCAGGGGTATAAATTATTTCTTTATTTCCAGTTTGATTACTGGGGATGTCCAGTGGGTCCATAGAACCCGTTTTCAGTGGAGGCCTGGGGAGAAAAACTCCAATAAACATAATACAAGTATCAGAGATACAGTGATGCATAGTATAGGTCATACTGAAAAATGCATATTATAGGACAGTTGCATAATGTGTACAGAGTAAGACATGTTCAAACAAAAGTTTAAGGTTGTTCTGAGGATTATGCAGAGACATTTAAGCCAACACTCATCAACATAGCAAAAGAACTTAAGTAGAAAATTTACAAGCACTCAATTTTTTTTTTTGTTTTGTTGCCATTTACAATATTTACATGGTTTTGTTGTGTGTTAGGTAGCTCTCGGAAATGTAGAGAGCTTAGACACACACATGGTGTAGTAAATATAGGAGATTTAGAGGACTGGGAACCTGTGAAGAGTCCTCAAGGGGGGCAAATACTTAGAAATTAGGTAGGGTGATGGCAGGTGCATTTCCATTTAGTGGACACGTGTTTGAAAAGCAGGAATTTAAAATTGTCTGAGCCTATGGAGAAAGAGGCGTAATTGGCCAGCAGGACATTTAGGCTTGTAGATGGCTATTAAGTTTTGATGTTCTGATCTGAGATTTCTGTTTGGGATGTATGGGGGAAGGATATTTGCTGAAGCAAGGCATTTAGTAGGGTGAAATATAATTCTATGTGCAGTTGAGAGTTGGAGGTAGTTTAGGAGTTCTAGCCAGTTCAGAGATTGTAGGGTAATGCAGTGATGGGTGGAATTCCTGGATTTGGTGCCAAATTTAGAGATATTATTATAGCAGTTTTCTAGTTTAGAGGAGATGGACAGGTTGGTTAGCAGAGGGGCTCCATATAATGAGGAGGGAAGATAGGTAGTGGCCAGAGTTTGCAAGAAAGTGACTATTCCTATACAGCATGCCTAGTTTTTGGTGGGTTTTCTTAATATTTTGTTGGATGTGGATGCCAAATTTGAGGTACTCAATAGTAATGCCAAGAAGTTTAGCATAAGGCACCACTTCTACAGGGGAGTTGGATTGGCTAAGGACTTCGAAAGTACTTTTGTTGTAGGAGTAAGTCTTGGTGGGGGAGGCGGGGGGGGGGGGTAAAATTGTTAGCATTGAGAGAGAGAGGTGGTTTTGACGCATCCAGTCTTCGGTTATTGAAAATGCAGTTTGGGTTTTATTGAGCAGTTCAGAGAGGTTAGAGGCAGAGCAGACTATGGCTGAGTCATCAGCACATTGAATGACTGTAGCATCAGGAATGGCAGTGTGGAAGTTACTGATGAAGATGTTAAAAAGCATGGGCCCAAGGATAGATCCCTGTGGTACACCAGTTAGGGTAAGGAAGAGGAGATGGAGTTATTCCACTTAACTGCTTGAGATCTGTCAGATAGCTGGAGAACCAGGATAAAGTATTTGGAGAGAGATGAAGATCTGAGAGGTGAGAGAGAAGGTGTCTGTGGGAGACCGTATTCAAAGGCTTTAGACAGATCTAGCAAAACTGTAGACACCAAGTGTCCGGAGTCTCGGGCTTGATTGACAGTTTCTAGGTAAGACAATAGAACGGTTATAATGCTATGGCCTGGGCGGAAGCAGTGTTGGGTAGGAATTATAAGATGGTTTTGGGTAAGGAAAGGCATGAGTTGGTGGTGGATACACTTTTCTAGGATTTTGGAGATTGGTGAAAGCAGAGCAATAGGGTGGAAATTTGAGATGCTGGTGTTTTTTCCACCTTTATGAAGGGGAAGAATATAAGCTGAGCGCCAGAGTTTGGGGACACAAGATTCCTTTATGGATCTGTTAATAATGAAGCTAATTGGGAGAGCTAGTCCTTCAGCATCACTTTTTAGAAAAAAGGAGGGAATATTGTCTGGAGCATTGGAGCAGGGCCTAAGTTTGGAAAGCAGTTTTTTTATGAAGGTAGTAGAGACAGGTTTGAGCTCAAACATGAGGGGATGGCAGTTAGGAGAATTGGAAGAAGAGTGAGGGATTGGAAGGCTGTTGTTGGGGAATGTCTTGGTCAGTGCGGAGATGGTTTCTATGAAAAATGAGTTAAATTCAGAACTTAGTTCAAGGTCGGATTTACTAGGGTCAGGACAGGGGTTATTCCTGGAGCCGGGATTAAGAAGTGATTGTACTGAATTCCAGAATTTCCTGGGGTGGTTATTATTAGACTGGAGCTTGATATAGTAGGATTTTTGTCCTTAGTGATTAGCTTTTTTACAAGGTTGCGGAGTTGTTTGTATTGGATCAGGGTATTAGGCAATTTTTTTTTGGTAAACCATCCATAATTTGTCGCTTCGGACCATTATTTGTTTTGTATGTTTGGTTAATTTTTATCCTTTTGTTTCGTAGTGGAGCAAGAGAGTTTAGAGTGTCTAGGAAGACAGAGTTGAAGTAGTCTATGGCTTTGTCAAGAGGAAGTGTGTTGAGAATCTGCCAGTGTATTTGTTTGAGCATGTTAGAGAAAGTTATAAGGTTGAAGTTACTGAGGTTACGATTGAGAATGTATTTGTGCTGATGAGGTGAAGAAGTAGTTGCGCGATGAATGAAAGCTGGGAGGTGGTCACTGATGGAGTTAGGAATAGTGCCAGAGTTATTTTGTTAGGGTCAGAGACTAGGATCCAGTCAATAGTGGATCCGGGAGGGTTAGATTTGTTAGGTCAGGTGATAGGAAGAATCATCTGAGTGAAATTATAGAGGTTAATGAATAGGGAGGGAGAGGGACTATTAACTTTATTCCAGTCAATATTTACATCACCTAGTATGTATGTTTCGCAGTTAATGTTAGTAGATGACCATAGGATTATGCCTTCAAGGGTAGAGATACTGTTACTAGGAGAGAAGCAAAAAGCAATACAGATATTTTTGTGTTTATTAAGTTTTAGTTATCCAGTTGTAAGTTCAGTGTTATTGAATTAAAGGATAGGAATTTAAAGTGGTATAATGGTTAAAAGGTTAGAGTAGACTAAGGCAGTGCCGCCACCTTTTTTGAGTGATCTGTCATGTCTGAGAGTATGAAATCCAGGGGGCAGGATCTCTGAATCAGAGATATGGGGCTTGAGCCATGTTTCGAAGATGGCTAGAAGTCTGGTTGGTTATGGTTTAACCAAGCTTGAAATTGGTGAGCTTTGTTGTTGAGACTCTGGCCAATGATAGTGAATATTTTCAGGAAGTGGTGAGGGGAGGAAGGAGATAAGGGGGAAGTATTGTAAATAGAAGGACTGGGACCAGGGTTGGGGTGGATGTCCTCAGCTAAGATAAGGTTGTAGAAAAAGGTAAATTGTAGTTGTTTAGGTTTACATAATAATAGTTTGGGGAGAATTGAGATAATTGTATTTTTCAGTTTATTATTAGAGGTAGAGAGGATTTTTGGGTGGAATAGGTGAAGAGGGTTGGGCTGAATGAGTGAAGGAGAGACAGAAAGGAAATGAGAGTAAGGGAGAGGGAGGGGGTACGTTTGTATGGAGGTTATTTTTGAAGGTAATATTTGGTAGGTAATTAGAGAAGTATGAGGTGGTATAGAATAATGGAATTAGGAGCAGATGGAGAAAACAGGGGGCTAGGAGAATGTGAAGCATTACAGTAGGCATGCGAGTCCAGTGAGAGAATGATAGTAGTAATTATGGAGCAGAGAGGTGCAAGATTAAGATATAATTTGTTTTCATATATCTAAATGGAGACTTCAAGTTTAGGGAGGTAGAGTGATATAATTATGAGGGAAGGACATAAATGGGTGGAGTAATAGGGGATGGGTGTCTATTGGACAATTGGTCTGACTGGGAGGGGAGAAATAATAAAAGTAGGAGTGCTGGGGTGGGTGAGAATTGGGGGCAGGGTAAGGGAGTGGAGTGAGCCCACAGTGCGAATGGAGCCAGAAGAGCCAGGTAGGTGTGAGAGTACAGAGCAGCCAGAAACAATCAGTTTGTAGGGCTCTGTAGTTGGGACTAAGTGTAGGTTAGAGGAAGGTAGACAGCAGAGATTAAGTAGAGGTTAAGGGTATAGATGTTGAAAAACAAGGGGTGGGATACAGCATAAAACTAGTTGACCTGGGAGAAGAGAGACAAGGGTACACAGTAGCTGGGGGGGGGGGGTAAGGGTCTGTGGTAGGCTGCTAATGTGCTCGCTACGGGTAGGTTATTGTTAGTATTATAAACATTCCAGGAGCTAGTTTTGATACATACACACTAGTCTAAGCAGGTTGGAGGGGTAACACTAAGAAAGGCAGTCCAAGGCAGGCATCCTTTGCAGGGGGTTTTCCACTTAGGTTTACGTTTGATGAGGGGAGGCACCAGAGGAGCGATATGAGCAGCCAACCGCAGGGAATCGGAGCAGGGGAAACAAAGCAAGCAGCAGACGCCATTACGTTAGATTTTCTTGCCACAGATCTCAGGTGCCTCACTAATGGGAAGCAATTTAATACATATATGCAAGGTTATACCTCCAACAAAAAAGCAAATACATCAAAAAGCTTTTAAGCATAGTAAAGGAGAAAAGAGGTATAGCCAATAGTCAGGGAGCTGGAGGGAGGTTAACCAGGACTGCAAAAGTGAATAACATTTACATTTATGGTAAGTGTACACAACTGTACTATGTTCTTCGTGTTTCACTGTTGCAGTTATCACATTTAGGTAGATTCCCAAAGCTAAAGATGGGAGGAGGAATTTAGATAGCATTAGGACCAGCTATAAGGCCCTGCAAGACAGCAGTGGCAAAGCCAGTTCTGGATTTAGAGAAAACTGGCAAATGGTAATGCTTGGTGAAAGTATGTACAGAACTCCAGGTAGCGGCTTCCAGGATTGTCCCTGGTAGGGACACCTCTGAGAGACTGTAGAGGTAGATGCAGCCCTGGCTGAATGTGGTCTAATCCCCTGTGGGATAGGTTTTCCATGGTGCTTATAGCAGAAATGAATGCAATGGCCTATCCATTTAGAAATGGTTTGCTTTGAAATAGCCCTCACCTCTGCCCCTGCAGCAAAGGCCACTAGCAGTTGTTCAGATTTCCTTTGAGGTGTAGTCCTGTCCAAGTAAAATCTAAGTCTGTGCACATCTTAAGAGTGCAGTATCAGTTCCCCTTTGTTCTGTGGATTAGAAAAGAAGGTTGGCAAATGAATGGACTGATTAAGAGCCACATTGGATACTACCTTGGGCATGAAGGAGGGATTGGTCCTGAGGGACACCTTGTCCGCGTGAAAGATGATGAAAGGCTCCACTGCCACAAGAGCCTGTAATTGAGATACCCTTCTTGCTGAAGTGATTGTTAAAAGGAGGGCTGTTTTCCCAGAAAGGAATTTTAACTCTGCACTTGCAGCTGGCTCAAAAGGAGGTAGAGTGAGTTTTTCCAATACAAAGTTAAGGTCCCAGGCTGGAGTTGGGGCTCTCCTGGATGGTCGTAAGTTTTTGGCCCCTCTAAGCAACTGCTTGAGAAGCAGATGAGAGAAGGGTGGTTCTGTTTTGTAATGAGCTGAAATGGCTGAGGCATGAATTTGGGAGGAAAAAGGAAGGTCCTTGTGAAGCATTTCAGTTAAGTATTGAAGAATCTGAGGTAAATTGGGTGCTGCTCTGCCCCATCCCTTGAGTTTGAGTCTAGGCACAGAATCTTTTCCATTTTTCAGCATAGGATTTTTGTAGTACTAGGCCTCCTTGCCTCCAAAATGACATCCAACACTCAATTACTGAGGGATGGTAATGGAGAGATTAGGTAATTAGCCAGACTGCCAGGTTCAGGGTTTGAAGTGGAGGGTGCAGAACCTGGCCCTCCTGCTGTGAAAGCAGGGTAGGGGTCCGAGGCAGGTGCCATGGAGCCAGCAGTGCCACTGCCCAAAAGGGGGTACGAATGTTGGTGTGGCCAATCTGGTGCAATCAGTATCGTCCTTGGTTTGTCCTGTTTGATCTTTAGTAGTACTTTGGAGAAGAGAGGCAAAGGAGGAAAGGCATAAACTGATAGATTTTTTCCAGCTGAAGGACAAGGCATCTATTTTCCAAGCTTGTTTGTGGGAAGTCCTTGTGCAGAATTTGTCCAATTGGTAGTTCTGGGGGGAGGCAAACAGGTCTATATCTGGGCCCCCCCCCATTTGTTTGTCAACATGTTGAAAGTCTTTGGTTCCAGTTTCCACTTGTGAGTCCATGAGATTTATGCTTAGTTTGTTTGCCAGTATATTTAGTTTTCCTGACAGGAAATGAACCTGTAGATGCACTTGGCAGCTCAAGGCTGTGATCCACAGAGCCATGGCTAGTCTGCAGAGGGGGTATGAATGGGTACCCCCCTGCTTGTTTATGTACCACGTAACAGTGTGGTCAGTCTTTACCATTAATTGTCCTGGAAGAATGTGGTCCTTGAAGGTTGTCAGAGCATTCTGCACAGCTAACATTTCTTTTTGATTGCTATGCAGGTGCATTTCACTTGGGTTCCATTGGCCCTGAATGCACTTCCCTGCCAGGTGAGCCCGCCATGCATAGTCTGATGCGTCTGTTAGGGTTTGTGCGGCAGGAGGTAGAGTGAATGTTAGTCCCTTGTTTTGGTGGCAGGCCTCTGCCCACCAAAGGAACTCTAACTGTAGGCAAGGTATGATAGGAATCATTGCTTCTAGATCCTGAGATTGTTGACACCATAGGCTTTTTAGACACCATTGTAGTTTCCTCATATGCAGTCTTGCATATGGAATTAGTAGAATGCAGGAGGCCATGAACCCCAAGGCTTGCAGTATGTGCCTTGCAGATAGCAGGGTTTTTGTGGCCATTAGTATGAAGTAAGCTGTCAATGAATTTGTTTCTCTGGCATGAGGAAAGCCATCTGGGAAGTTGCTTTCAAGCTTGCTCCCAGGAATATAATTTGTTGACCGGGTATAAGATGTGATTTCTTTTCGTTTATGGTGTACCCCATACAAGTTAGCACCTTTTGCACAAATGCCAAATGATTGAAAAGCATGTCCTGGCTTTCTGCCTGAATTAGACAATCGTCCAGGTATGGCTAAATTTGAATATTTCTTTGTCTGCAAAATGCAATGACTGGTGATAAGCACTTTGTGAATACCCTGTGCGCAGTGGATAAGCCAAAGGGCAGTGCAGAGAACTGATAGTGCATGTAGCCTGCTTTGAAGCGTAGGTATCTTCTGCAAGATTCCCTGATTGGGATGTGCAGGTAGGCTTCCTTTAAATCCAGTGTTGCCAACCAGGCATCCTTGCCTAGCATCGGAAACAACTGGTTAAGAGTTAGCATCTTGAATTTTGGGATGACCAAAGAGGTGGTTAGGATAGAAAGGTCCAGGATAGGATGCCATGAGTTGTTTTTTCTGGGTACCAGGAAAAGTCTTGAGTAGAAACCTTGTCCCTTTTCCTCTTTGGGTACAGTTTGAATAGCCCTTATGCTTAAGAGAGAGTACTTGCTTTTGAGCCTCTGTCCACTGATTTGGGGGTAGATCTGGCCAACAGTTTGTGGTTGGTAACGTGTGGAAGTGAAATTTGCATCCTTGGGAAACTATATTTAAAACCCATTTGTCCTGGGTAACGAGTTCCCAGTTTTTTGTCTGCAAAGCAATCTTTCCCCCCTAAAGGAGCAGTCAGTTGAGAAGTGCTTGGAAGTTTTAAAGTTAAGTCATTGAGACAGCTTACCGTAGGGGGGAGTCTTACTGAGTAAGTGGGAAAACCCCACTGCTTAGTCCTGTGCGTACCCTGGGATTGAAGCCTGGGTTTTCTGCTGGTTCTGGGTTTGGACTGAGAAGGCCTGGAAGAGGCAGGAAAGGACTAATTCTTGGAGGGCCAATGCCTACTAAATCTTGGAAGCTGTACCTGTAGGAAATCTTTAACAGTTTGCATGGATTTAGCTTTTTCCTCCATCTTTTTAAGTACTTCTGCTTTGTTGCCAAGCAGGTGGTCCTGATTTAGCAGAGCATCTAGCAAATAAGCTTTAATATGATCTGGCAAGGATTGCTCCTTAAGCCAAGCATGCCTTCTAAGTACAGACCCAGTGACAGCAGCCCTGCAAGATGCCTCTAGTGAATCAAAACCACATTGCAAAGTATGTTTTCCAACTTGTTCGGCAGAATGCATTAAATCCTGTAAATCCTTATTTTCAGCACAGTCAGGAATCAACATCATTTTCTGTTTAAACAGTCCAATAAATATGCTGCTGATACTTTAACATATGAAACTAGCAGTTTAAAGCCCTAATGGCCAAGGTTGCAGAAGTGTATACCTTCTTACCCCATCTATCCAACGCCCTGGAATCTCTATCAGAGGGGGTAGGATTTTTGGCAGTAGGAGTTTTAATGCCCTTGGGTCCCTGTGAAATGGTCTCAGGATCTGCAGTAGTACTTTTAAAAAGGAACTTGTGAGTCTCGGGAACCCTGTAATATCTATCAGGTTTTTTGGGAGCAGGAGGTAAAGAATCAGGGGCCAAGCTAGATTCCAAAAAGGCATCAACAATGTCTAGTACAGGAGGGATAGCTAAAGGCCCGTGTTGGGGCAGGAGTAAGAAATCCCTAAGCCTCTTTTTAGAAGAGCAATCCTGGCTTTCCCAGCAAAAATGCTCCCTAAGAGTATGCAAGGTTTCACCAAAAGAGAAATCCTCTGGGGGGGAAGCAGAGGGAATAGAGTCTTCTGCATCAGAATCCTCATAGGTAGATATGGGCAAATCCTGGTCATCAGAGGAAACAGAAATTTCAGAATCCTGATCAGAAGCATCATAAGCAAATTCAGTCCTACGTCTCTTAAAGGGGGAAGGTTGGCTTCCTCTGATTAAAGTAATAAGGTCTTCAGCCATTCTTGTTTTTTTAGACAGAGGCCTGACCATGCAGTCTGGGTATCTGTTTTCTAGGCATGGTTCGAGTTTTAGGCCTTGAAGAAGATGGCATCAGTTTAATATGGAAGTCAGTAGGCCTGAATACACCCTCAGAAGCCGGTACCTGCAAAGCGGCTCCGGGCCTATCCAAGGTAGAGACACCCGCAGGTTCCACAGCTAAAGCATCTCGCGGCATACCGGACTCTGAATGGGTCTCAGTAGAGGCCTGCGAATCTGAAGTAGTGGGTATCAGGGGCTGCGAACACGCCTCACTGAGCACAGGTGAACTGGCAATTAGCTTAGGAGAAGCATTGTCGGCAGATTTGGACTTAGATGGCCTGTCTCTGTTTTTGCATTTTTTATGAATGTCTGTAGTCGGGTGGCTTACCAAAGACATATCTGGACAATTGAACCAAGTACCAATATATTTAGAAGCGTAAATATATAGACGACGAATACCTCGTTGTTTAAATAAGGCACAAAATCGACAGCGAGGTACGTCGTGGTCAGGGCCTAGGCAAGGAGTACAGTACGAATGAAAATCTTTGAGGTATTTCCTTTCCACAAGAAATACAATTATTGACTTTTACTGACATCGGTTTAGAGCAAGAAAAAGTTTCTCCAACAGGGTACTTAGCTGTAGTTGAAGACTTCGGTTCTGAAACTCAAACGAAAATTTCATGAGTCGGCCGACCGGCACTTGCGAACTGCTTTGGGCACTGCACGGCAAGAAAGGCTAATGTAATGGCGTCGGCTACATGTTTTATACCCCTGACTACCTGACGTCACGGAAGATGAGACAGCAACCGACGCAGGACCCAATACTGATAATCAGGCCGACTGAGGGCTACTGCAAGCAGATGACCCAAATGTGATGACTGCAACAGTGAAACATGAAGAACATCTGGATTCACATAAAAACATTTTTCTTTCTAGGTCTGTATCTGTGGAATGCGCCAGGTAGTACACCTTTTCCTTTGCTAAAGAAACAACCTAGGAGAAGGAGAGTGTGGGTTGGAAATGCAGAACTGCTACATACTTCTCTGCAAAATGCAAAGCAAAACATCTATGACATTAGTCCTTCAGATGCCAGCGAGATAAATGCTGGGGCAAATGACCCAGTACCTACTTGCAGGAGTGGAGAGTAAGCTGTGCCAGAGATGGAAAGATGGAATGGTAGTTCCCAGTAAACAGGTTAAAATCATAAGATCAGTAGTTTCTGCTACCTGGCACACAAAAAAAAAAATGCACTAAACACACCAATTGCTATCACATAGAAACAGGTTTACAGCAGTACAGCATTACCTAGTTCCTTAGAAAACTGACTGAAGTATGAACCCAGCTGACCAATGGTCTTCAAAGTGTTCACGAAAGGCAGGCTAAAAAACCAAGGTAACGGACTGTGACAAACAGGGAAGGTGGAAAACTACTGGGCCTTAACTTCCTGCATACTTTCAATGAAACTTGCAGGGTTCACGATACCCTCGCAAATCTTGAGCGCTTCCTTCACACCAGCCCCCCCCCCCCCGACACATTTTTTTCTTTTTCTTAATACTGAGAACTGAATTTAAGTGAACACCAAGTGTTACAATAGGCATCTGTTGGACTCCTACTACATACCTGCCAAGGCAACCAACTGAGTAAAAAAAAAGTTATGTTACTCACCATAATGTTCCATGTGTGTTGCCCATCTCGCCTTCATTCTTTACTGGTTGAGTTCAGAACAGATAATTGATTCAGACTCTGCCGTTTACAGAGGCTCGAGGTTTTCAACTGGCTTGTGGCTTACACTATTCCATGATGCTCTAGGGAATTCCCCAGATCTGGTTTGCTGGTATATCAATATATGCCTATAAAACTTCTTTACAAAGCAAGAAGAGGGTCAGAGAATATTCAACGCCAAATAAATCCTCTCGGTCCTCCAGGAGCCAAAGGCTAGGGGAAGGAGGGTGGAACTAAGAATGAAAGAGAGATGGTCAACATACATGGAACGTTATGGTGAGTGCCTAACTTCTTTATGTGATGTTGTCCTATCTCGCCTTTATTCTTTACTAGTTGGGACAGTATCCATAGCACTATTTCGGATGGCTCAAGGGAGAATATTTTTCAGAACAGTGGACCCAAAACAGGCCCTATATGTCTGGAGGAAAATTAATTTTGTAATTAGTAATAAAGGTACGAGGTCATGCCCAGGTAGATTGCAGCACAAATTATATCAACTGGCAGTCTGGCCCAAAAAGCAGAAGAGGTAGAGAGCTCTGGTAGCGTGACCTTTTACCTTGTCAGGAAGATGTTTGTTCTGGGACTTATAAGTGAATGTAATGCAATCTGACAACCATCTGGAGAGAGTGACCTTTGTAACTGGAGCACCACTTTTGCAATCTGAGGAGAATACAAATATTTGGTCAGTCTTTCCAAAGTCATTCGTTCTGTGTAGGTAGAAACTTAACTGTCTATGTACATCTAGTTGGTGTAACATATTCTGCCTTACTGCCATACTTGTGGGGGGAAAATGGTAAGTCTATGGATTGGTTTTAGTAGTAGGGGGGGGGGTTGATGGACAATGCTTGTAGCTCTGAAACTTTCCTAGCTGAAGTGATAGCTATTAAGAAAATTGTCTTCCAGGTTAAGAACTTCAATTCACAGGATGATGCAGGTTCAAAGGGGGGGAAAGAATCAAATGTGTTAAAACAAAATTCAGGTTCCATGAGGGTAGAGGTGGTTTAATGGCTGGTCTTAACACAGTTCCTCTTAAAAAGGCTTTGCAAAGTCTGCGGGACAGAACGTGAGGCCCTGCTTCTCCCAAATGGAAATTAGAGATCTCTGCTAATTGGACTCTTAGTAGCATCTGCAGCTGCCCCATCATGAAATAGCTTTACTAGGAACTCCAGTATGGAAGATATAGGTGCAGAGAAGGGGTCAATATGACTTTTTTAATGCCCAGGAGGAATATCTTTTGGAGGATCTAGAGGATTGAGAGAAGACAGCAGAAGATCTTGACGCTTACAAAATTGGTGATCTTAACGTCGGAGAAAGCAGCTCCAGTACTGGGAACTGGCTCCGACCTTGCAAACCAAAGTTTCCAATACTGAAGGAGCTGAGGTGGATGGTTTCTTGGACCAAACACATTTCGGATCTGGTGCGGAAATCTTTGACAACTTCTTAGTCTGTTCAGAGTGATCCGATGAAGTAGATGAAGATAATTTTCCAGATTTAGAAGGGGTTTGTTTTGTAGAACTCTGACCTTCTCCTATGGCCTCTGAGAAGGAAGTCTTTAACAATCCCTTAATTATTAACTTATTCTTCCTTTTAAGAAAAACTTTAGAGCTAAATGAAGGGCAAATACAACATGACTCCTAAGTGTACTGCTCCAAGGCAGTACACACATACAAAATGTCCATCAGTTATTGACATCATCTGAGAGCACTTAGAACACTTTTTAAACCCCAAGGTTTTAGTATTTTGTGAATGTTTAGACATTTAACAGTTAACACAACTTAACACCACAATTACAATGCAAATATGAAAAAACTTTAAGGGGAAAAGTCCTCTAAGTCAAATGGGCTAAGAAGCCCTCTAAGTAAAAAGGAAGTTAGCCTGGATGAAGAACACACTAGAACAGGACAAACCGCCCCCCCGCCTTTTTTTAAACAAAGTTAACAAAAGAAAAAAATAACACGCACACACACTCGGGGGGAGCTAATGGTAGTCCAAAAACAGTCTAAATAATAGCTTGACAGTAAACAATCAACACACAGAAAAAGGGAACAGTTTATATAAATTGGGCTAGAAAACAGATCCTCTAAATTTACAATCTAACTAGAACACTCAAAATGTACTGCTTAAATAATGAGCCTAAAGGTAACCGTTATTTAAAACGCACTCCTGAAAAGAAAGGATAGGTTAAATATCTGTCAACACTCAAAATATTTTACTGCCCAAAAAAACAATGAGCCTGAAGAAAAATACAGTTGTTTAAAGCACACTCAAAGGCCAGGATAGGGAAGGAAAAAAAAAAAAAAAACGGCCACAGTAAACAGCAAGATAACAATCACACTTAAACTGTTAAATAGTTAAGTCATTAAACTAGGCTAAACTAAACTATTTAAACCCCAAAAGGGAAGAAAGACCAATTTGTAGGAAATAAAATGATTTTAAAGAAATCACTTAGCCCGAGCCAGTGTGAAGTACCCCATCTGTTTAGCGGCAAACAAGATCTGGGGAATTCCCTAGAGCATTATGGGATAAGGTGTAAGACACGAGTCAGTTGAAGACCTCGAGCTGTTTTAAACAGTAGATACGGAACAAAGGATCAGTTCTGAACACAACCAGTAAAGAATGAAGGCGAGATACATCACATTTCTTGCAATACTGAACATTTCCTGCTGTTGGGGTCAACTGTCTCTGGTTAAATACATGAAGACGAACAAGAATCTATAACTGATCGATAAAGAAAAAACACTGAAATTCAGGAGCATCCCCTATTTGCTTGGAGGGCCGTACAAATGACCCTTCTGAATCAAATTAATTTAAGGTCTAGTATATTCTTGCAGTTATAACTGCAAAAGCCTGCAATAAATTTATAAAGTACTACAAAATAAAAATGCAACAATTACTACTGCACTTCAAAATGATAAACAGATCTGCTTTAAATTTATGCTACAAGACAAAAGTCAAAAAGAACCATATTTAGACAAGTACAAGGTGGACAATATAAGAAGCAAGTCTTTTTGATCTTTAAATTAACCTTCTGCAAGCCTTGCCATCAACTGTAATCGTCCAGTTGTTCCCAAGTCAATTCCTGTTCGCTCCAGCTCATCACTGTCCAAGAACGAACTCGCATTTGAAGCATCTGTACGCTCTGTAACATGACCAACTTTCATTGGCCTGCCTGCTAGTTCAAAGCCATTTAACTGTTCAAGAGCTTTTTTGGCACACTCAGAATCTGAAAACTGAAGTCAAAACAAAATTACCTTTGCATAATAAATCCCACTCATCACTAAAACAAAAATATATAATTATTTTACTCATCTTGTACAACTTCAACAATATTTTCATTCACGTTGAAGGCTTGGATCACAGAATAAAACCAAGAATAGTTGTAATATCTTACCATAACCATAGATGTCGGTTAGATATTATGAATATAAAGCTGAAATTAATTCTGTTGTAAATATGTTGAAAGAAAAATCTTGCTTAAGTGCAGAAACAGAGTTTAGTAACATGTGATCAGCAATCATACTAAATTGACCATGGCTTGGAAAATAAGGAACCTGCTGAATGGACATTTTTCCCTTACAGACTTAAAAACAGGATGTATGCAAGAGCAAAAATGCAAAATCTGCTTTTAAAGAATGGACAATGACACTGTGACAATGTGTTTCCTCAAAAATATGTTTTTCTGCATGGAAAACAGGACATGACTATCAGCATTGGCACAAGAACAGATGTTTTTATACAAAGATCCAAATAGAATACACGATGTTCACACTGTCAGAAAAGCTGGTGTCTTACAAGACATTGTTAAAAATAATATTATCAAGTCAGCATTTGGAAGCTTAGTATTGTTTCTACAGGTTGAGCAATTCTCCAAAATAGAATATCAAGAGGAAATGTATATGTTTATGCATGACTAAAAGTGTACATAAAGAGCTGTATGAATCCAGTTATGTTAGAGGTATGGTAAGGACACAAGTCCTGAGGTAAATGTTATATCTCTCACATCATCTGTACTATATGAGAAGTAAAGTTGGAACAGTACTTTAAGCTGCAACGTTGTTCCGTTTGGTTTATTATAAAAAGTTATTTGTTACTGCTCTCTAAAGTTGATGCTGCAAAGTATATTCTCTCATCAGTGTATATTCTGCAAGTTTCTGTATGCAAAAGACTGTGAATGCAAATATAACCAGACTTTGAATTTTAGCAGAATCCAGCCAGCAAGACTGTCTATAAGAACACATCAAATCACACAGCAAGCAGCAGCAAGCAAGTAAGAATCCATGTAATTTTTCAATGTCAGCCTCTTCTATATGCTGCAGTATTCGTAACATGAGGGAGTCCACCACTGGCTTACTCATATATCCGGCTAGTATACAAAAGTCTAGTGCTACTGTGAGGTACGTGCGACGTCGCACAAAATCAGAACATATGGTCAAAGTGGTGTTGGGTATAAAGTGGACATTAGCACGTACCAGACCTCAGAAATGAATGCTGCAGAAAGCACCAGCCTGTTCCTAAGTGAGGAAAACATGCCACCAGAACTAGGTAAGCATCAAGGGGAAGGCGGGGGCTGTAATACTGCAGCATATAAAAGAGATCATCATCTATGCTTATGGTAAAAATTGTACACACCTATTCTATGTCCTCCTATTCATATGCTGCAGTATCCATAGAGTACAGTTGTGTACACTTAGCATAAATGTAGATGCTCAAGTGTATTCACTGCTGCAGTCATTACATTTGGGTAGATTCCCAAAGCTATGGGTGGGAGAGAGCATTAGGGCCAGGTACAAGGCCCTGCAAGACTGCACTGGTAAAGCCAGCTCTGGATTTAGAGAAAACTGGAAATGATAATGCTTGGTGAAAGTATGTGCAGAGCTCCAAGTAGCAGCTTCTAGGATGTCCCTGGTAGGAACGCCTCTGAGAAAGGCTGTAGAAGTAGATGCAGTAGATGGAGCCGTGGTGGAGTGAGGTCTGATCCCCTGGAGGAGGTTTTCCATAGTGCTTACAGCAGAAATGAATGCAATGGATTATCCATTTAGAAATGGTTTGTTTTGAAATAGCCTTCCCCTCTGCCCATGCAGCAAATGCTACCAGCAGCAGTTCAGATTTTCTTTGAGGTTTAGTCCTGTCCAAGTAGAATCTAAGTTGTCTGTGCACATCCAAGGAATGCAGTACCCTTTCCCCTTTGTTCTGTGGATTGGGAAAGAAGGTTGGCAAATGAATGGACTGATTAAGAGCCACACTGGATACCACCCATGGGCATGAAGGATGGATTGGTTCTGAGGGACACCCTGTCCGCATGAAAGATGATGAAAGGCTCCACTGCCATAAGGGCCTGTAATTCAGATACCCTTCTAGCAGAAGTGATTGCTAAAAGGAAAGCTGTTTTCCAAAAAAGAAATTTTAAGTCTGCAGTAGCAGCTGGCTCGAAAGGAGGTAGAGTGAGTTTCTCCAATACAAAGTTAGGGTCCCAGGCTGGGGTTGGAGCTCTCCTGGGTGGTCTCAAATTTTTGGCCCTTCTGAGGAACTGCTTGAGCAGTGGATGAGAGAAGTGGGGAGGTTCCGTGTTATAATGTGCTGAAATGGCTGAGGCGTGGATTTTAAAGGAGGGAAAAAAAGACAGGCCCTTGTGAAGCATCTCAGTTAAGTATTGTAAAATCGAAGGTAAATTGGGCACTGCTGTGCTCATCCCTTGAGATTGCTTCCAGGCACGGAATCTTTTCCATTTTTCGGCATAAGATTTTCTAGTACTAGGGCCTCCTTGCCTCTAGGATGACATCCATCACAGGTTTGCTGAGGGATGGTAAGGGAGAGTTTAATTAGCCAGGCTGCAAGGTTCAGTGTTGGAAGTCGAGGGTGCAGAATCTGGTTCTCCTGCTGAGACAGCAGGGAAGGAGTCTGAGGCAGGTGCCATGGAGAAGTGACACACTGCGCAGGAGGGGGTACCCAGTGTTGGCACGGCCAGTCTGGAGCAATCAAAATAACCTTGGTTTGTCCGGTGTGACTTTTAGTAGTACTTTGGAGAGCAGAGGCAGCAGGGGGAAGGCATAGACTGATTGTTTTTTTCCAGCTGAAGGACACAGCGTCCACTTTCCAAGCTTGTTTGTGGTAAGTCCTTGTGTAAAATGTGCCCAATTGGTAGTTCTGGGGGGAGGCAAACAGGTCTATATCTGGGCTCCCCCATTCGCTTGTCAACATGTTGAAAATCCTTGGTTCCAGTTTCCTCTCGTGTGGTTCCATGAGGTTTCTGCTTAGTCCGTCTGCCAGTGTATTTAATTTTCCTGGCAGGAATTGAGCTTGTAAGTGCACTTGGTAGCTCAAGGCTGTGTTCCACAATGCCATGGCCAGTCTGCAGAGGGGATAAGAATGTGTACTCTCCTGCTTGTTTATGTACCACATAGCCATGGTGTTGTCCATCTTTACCATTAGTTGTCCTGGAAGAATGTAGTCCTTGAAGGCTGTCAGAGCATTCTGTACAGCTAACATTTCTTTTTGATCGATATGCAGGTGCATTTGACTTGGGTTCCATTTGCCCTGAAAGGACTTCCCTGCCAGGTGAGCCCCCCCATGCATAGTCTGATGCATATGTTGTTAGGGTTTGGGCAGCAGGGGGTGGTGTGAAAGGTAGTCCCTTGTTTTGGTGGCAGGCCTCTGCCCACCAAAGGAACTCTAGGAGTAGGCAACATATGATAGGAATCATTGCTTCTAGGCTGTGAAAATGTTGACTCCATAGGCTTTTTAGATACCAATGTAGTTCCCTCATATGCAGTCTTGCATATGGAATTAGAAGAATCCAGAAAGCCATGAACCCCAAAGCTTGCAGTATTTGTCTTGCAGATAGCAGGGTTTTTGTGGCCACTTGTTTGAAGTAGGTTCTCAAATGAATTTGCTTTTCTGGCGTGAGGTAAGCCATCTGGGAAGTTGTATTCAAGCTTGCTCCCAGAAATGTAATTTGTTGACAGGGTACAAGTTGTGCTTTCTTTTCGTTTATGGTGTAACCCAAACAAGTTAGAACCCTTTTTACAAAAGCCAGATGATTCAAAAGTATGTCCTAGTTTTCTGCCTGAATTAGACAATTGTCCAAGGTATGGGTATATCTGAATACTTCTTTGCCTGCAAAATGCAATAGCTGGAGCTAGGCACTCTGTGAATACCCTGGGCGCAGTAGAGAAGTCAAAGGGAGTGCAGAGAACTGATTTAAGCGTTTAGCCCGCTTTGAAGCATAGGTATTTTCTGCAAGATTCCCTGATTGGGATGTGCAGGTATGCTTCTTTTAAATCTAGTGTTGCCAACCAGGCGTCTTTGCCTAGCATAGGAAGTAATTGAAGAGTCAGCATCTTGAATTTTGGAATCTCCAGAAAGGTGTTTAGAGTAGACAGGTCTAGGACAGGACGCCATTATTTGTCTTTTCTGGGTACCAGGAAAAGTCTTGAGTAGAAACCTTGTCCCTTTTCCTCTTCTGGTACCAGTTGAAGAGCCCCCATGCTTGAGAGAGAAATAAGAAGTTATGTACTCACCATAACGTTCCATCTGAGTAGGTGGCTTCATTTGTCTGCAACCTGTGGGTCTTGGATCGGATATCGGATCGGAGCCGGCAACTATGATCTCAGATCAAATTTGCCCTCCTACGTATACCTGGAAAGGTATCCCAACAGGAAAAGACAGGATAATACAACAAAACTAACTCTTCTGAAAGCCAGGGGGAAGGAGGGGGGGGATGGTTGCAGACAAATGAAGCCACCTACTCAGATAGAACGTTATGGTGAGTACATAACTTCTTAATCTAGAGTAGGGACTTCATTTTTCAGCAACCTGTGGGACAGAGTCCCCAGCTACCTGAATCTTGGGCGGCCATCATGGAAGGATGTTCCGGAGCACTGCGGAGCCAAAGGATGCTCTCCCTCTGGAAATGATGTCCAGTTTGTAGTGGTTGATAAAGGTATGAGATGAGGCCCAAGTGGCTGCCGAGCAAATATCATCCAAGGGAACTCTAGATCTAAAGGCAGCAGAAGCAGATATGGAGCAAGTGGAATGTGCACAGACTCCTTGAGGTGCGGGCCTCCCAGAAGCTTCATAAGCTAGAAGAATACATTGGGAAATCCAGCGTGATAAGGTGACCTTCGAAACGGCTTTACCTAAACTGAGTTTGGCAAAGGAAATGAACAGCTGATCGGATTGTCTGTGACCAGCAGTCCTATGAATATAGAAACGCAGCTGCCTGTGCACATCTAAAGAATACAGCTTGTACTCTCCTTTATTTTGATAATTAGGGAAGAAAACTAGTAGGTTAATGGACTGATTGATATTGGTTTCTGAGGCCACCTTTGGTAGGAAGGAGAGATTGGTCCTGAGGTACACTCTATCCTGATGAAAAAACAAGTAAGGGGGTTTTACAGAAAGAGCTTGAAGTTCCGAAACTCTTTTCGCTGAAGTGATGGCTACCAGGAATGCTGTTTTCCAAGACAGGTATTTAACATCGGCAGAGGCAGCTGGTTCAAAGGGAGAAGCAGTCAAGGCTTGAAGAACTAGTGATAGATCCCAAGGGGGTACGGCTTCTTTGATAGGGGGCCTGAGCAGAAAAGTATCCTTGGGAAAGGCTTTACATAGTTTAGCCGACATCAAAGGACCTGTCTCATGTCCTACATGGTAATGGGAGATGGCTGCCAATTGTACCTTGACTGTCGAACAGCTAGCCCCTTGCTGAAAAAGTCCGGTGAGGAAGTCCAACACGGACGTTAACGGAGCAGTGAAGGGGTCCAAATTATGATGTTCCGCCCAGACGGAAAAGCGCCTCCATTTACTGTGGTAAACTTTCCTCCTGGTGGAAGGTTTATGCGCTGCCACCAAGATGGCTTTGACTGGTGAAGAGATGCCGGGAGTCCTGATTAAGAGTGGAACTGGAGCAGCCAAGCTGTCAGCTTCAGGTTGTCCAGATTCGGGGTCGGTAAGCCTGATGGATGGATGGGATATTAGATCTGGGCTGGGATCCAGAATCCAGGGAGGATTCACCAAGTGAAAACACAGGTAAGGAAACCAAGTTTGCCGAGGCCAGAATGGGGCAATGAGGATTATTCTGCTCCCTAACCGAGAGGCTTTCTTTAAGAGCTTTAGCATCAGGGGTAGAGGAGGATAGGCATAAAGTAGACCGGGTGGCCAAGCATGTACTAGAGCGTCTCTCGGGGCTTCCCCTGGTGGGGGAATCAGAGCGAAGAAGCTGTCGCATTTCGTATTTGAGGGAGAGGCAGAGAGATCGCAGCAGGGTTGCCCCCATTTTGCAAATATCTGCTTCGCTACTCGGGAGTTGAGAGACCACTCGTAAGGGGAAAAAATAGTGCGGCTGAGTTTGTCCGCCAGAATGCTGGCCCGTCCCGGAATGTGCGTTGCGATCAGAAAGCGGTTGGTGGAGATCACCCATTCCCACACCCTCATGGCCTCTCGGCAGAGAGGGTAAGACCTGGTTCCCCCCTGTTTGTTGATGTACCAGACAACTGACATGTTTTCCGTCTGTATCGCAATAGTTTCTATGGGGAGAAGGTTCTGAAGTGCTTGCAACGCTAACAGCACCGCCCTCATCTCCAGAACATTGATATGCAGGGAGATCTCTGTAGTTCCAAGTGCCTTGGACTGTTCTGCCTGAGCAATGCCTCCCCCCCACCCGAGGCGAGAAGCGTCCGTGGTCACCGTGACGAGAGGAGGTGGAGCGCAGAAGGGTCAGCCTGTATGGCGGTCTGGGGACTGGAGCCACCATAACAGGACCCTCCTGCAAGCCTTGCTGATAGAGATAGGGTGATTGAGAGGAAGAAGCTGAAAGGACCATTGTACTTGGAGGGTCCACTGTAGTACCCTCATATTTAGACGAGCGCATGGAAGAAGCGTTATTGCTGCTGCCATGGAGCCCAGTGCCCTCAGGACCAATTCCGCCGGTGGAGCTTCTGATTGGAGGATGGCCCGCACATGAAGTCTCAGATTCTGTAGTCGTTCCGAAGTGAGGTAGGCTCCCAGACTTCTCGTATCCAATCTGGCCCCTATGAACTCTATCACTTGTGTCGGAGAAAGGGAGGATTTGTCTGTATTGATCGTGATGCATAACTGGGGGGCTAGGCGGAGAAAAAAGTCTCTGGCTGAGCAGAGTAGATGCCTTGTTGGGGCAGTCAGGAGCCAGTCGTCCAGGTACGGGAAGACCTGCGTTCCCTGGAGTCTCAGGTGGGCCGCTATCACTGCTAAAACTTTGGTGAACACCCTGGGAGCTGTGGTGAGGCCAAAGGGAAGGACCCTGAACTGATAGTGGCTGGCTCCCAGCCAGAAGCGGAGAAACCTCCTGGATCGTCTGTCCATTAAAATGTGGTAGTACGCATCCTTGAGGTCTACTGAGCACATCCAGTCGTTCTCCTGCAAGAGGGGTAGAATGGATTGAAGAGTGACCATTCGGAATTTCTCCTTGGTTACCGACAGGTTCAAGAGGGAAAGGTCTAGAATTGGTCTCAAGTCCCCAGTCTTTTTTGGCACCAGAAAAAACCTGGAGTAAAACCCTAATCCGAACTGGTCTGGGGGGACGGGTTGGATGGCTCTTTTTTCTAGCAGCTGCTGGATTTCTGCGGCTGCAGCCACCCTCTGACCGGGTGGTACATGGGGGAGGTTCCCGAGTCTGGGGACATATTGCATTGGGATTTTGTAACCTCTAGATATAATCCGAAGCACCCAGCGGTCTGACGTGATGGACTCCCATGACCCAGATGCCTCGAGAAGCGCCCCCCGACTGCTTCCAGAGTGGAGCAGTCGGGCAACCCTTCAGGGATGTTGCGTGGGCTGATCAGAGAAAGATTCTCTGGACCCAAAGTTTCTCGGGGCCCCTCTGCCTCTAGGGCGGCGTCCTCCCTGTCCTCCTCTGCCACGGAAGGACTGGTTGTCCGGAGCAGGTTGGGAATGTTGCGATTTCCGGAACCACATCTTCTTCTGTCCCTTTTGGTTCCTGGAGAAGGACCTCTGGGGAGCAGAGAAGCGGACTCCGACGGCAGACAACGTCTTCCCGTCCTCCTCGCTCTGGACAAGTGTCTCGTGAACGGTCTTGCCAAACAAGGCAGAACCATCAAAGGGGGCATTCGCAAAGGATGCCTTAAAGGGCTCCGCGAAGTCACAATGTCGGAGCCAGGCCTGGCGTCTCATAAAGTACAGTTTTGTACCTACCATAAATGTAGATGTTCGAAGATCCACACATTGCTGCAGTCCTTACACTTGGGTAGTCCGCTGTCCTCGGTCGGCCCGAATATCAAAGTATAAGGCTGACGTTGGTCAAGGCGCATTTGACTGACATCAGGACGTCAGGGTACAAATGCGCATGACCGACGTCATATCCTCAGTCTTTTCTTGCCCCAGATGTCAGAAGACCCTAAAAATAAAGGTCAAAACCAAAAGCCAGCAAAAAAACAACCAACCATCCTAGCACTAAAAATATGTACAATATATACAATATACATCATATTGACAACCCAACCCACACAACCGCCTCTAACTACAGAGGGAAGGAGGAGAGTAAATTGGACTGCAGCAATGTGGATCTTCGAACATCTACATTTATGGTAGGTACAAAACTGTACTATGTTCTTCATTTCACATTGCTGCAGTCCTTACACTTGGGTAGAATCCCAAAGCAGAGGTAAGGGAGGATGGCCAAACTATAAGGAAGCAGGAGCTGCCAAAATGCCCTGCAAAACAGCAGTGGCAAAACCAGCCCTGGATTTAGAGTAAAGTGGTAGGTGATAATGCCTAGAGAAAGTATGCACTGAACTCCAAGTAGCTGCCTCCAAAATATCCTTAGTTGCCACCCCTCAAAAAAGCTGTCGAAGTGGCAGTAGCCCTAGTGGAATGAGGCCTAATCCCAGCTGGAATCTCCTTGCTATGATGGGAATAACAGAAAGCAATGCAAAACCCAATCCACTTAGAAATAGTTTGTTTTGACACAGGCTTGCCCTGAGAACTCAAAGCAAAAGAAACAAATAACTGCTGAGACTGCCTGAACCCTTTAGTTCTGTCCAAATAATATCGCAACTGCCTGTGTACATCTAAAGTGTGCAAAATCTTTTCCCCTTTATTTTGGGGATTTGCATAAAAAGTAGGCAAATGAATAGTTTGGTTTAAAGCCACACTAGAAACCACTTTAGGCATAAAGGAAGGATTAGTACGTAAAGATACCCTATCCTTATGGAAAATTAAGAAAGGCTCAACCGCCATAAGGGCCTGCAACTCAGAAACCCTTCTTGCAGAGGTAATAGCCAACAAAAAGCAGTCTTCCATGATAAAACTTTAATTCAGTAGTAGCTGCAGGCTCAAAAGGTTGTAGAGTGAGTTTCTCCAACACAAAATTGAGATCCCAAGCAGGAGTAGGAGCTCTTCGTGGGGGTCTTATATTCTTTGCCCCTCTAAGAAATTGCTTGAACAAAGGATGAGAAAACAATGGTGGGTCACAATCATAGTGAGCGAAATTGCTGCAGCATGAACCTTAATAAAAGAGAAGGACAAACCTTTGTCCAGTAACTCAGTAAGATATTGAAGAGCCACACTTAAATTAGGCTCAGAAACATCAAAATCCTTTGCTGCACTCCAAAATAAAAATCTCTTCCATTTATCTGCGTACACTTTCCTTGTACTAGGCCTTCTAGCTTCCAAAATAACATTCAAAACTTGCTGTGGAAGTGGAGGCCCACTATGGTTCAAAACAGAATATGCCAGGCTGTTAGGTGCAGAGAGTGAAGCTTGACATTGAGCAAATGACTGTCCTCCTGAGAACAGGTGTGGAATCGAAGGCAAAGGCCATGGAGGCTTCCGTACCAGGCTTCTCAGTAATAGGTACCAATGCTGTCGAGGCCAATCTGGAGCTATCAAAATCATCCTTGGCTTGTCTTGTCTGGCCTTTAGTAGTACCTTTGGGAGGAGAGGCAGAGGCGGAAAGGCATACACATGAAGATTGCTCCAATTGAAAGAAAGAGCATCCACTTTCCAAGCTGTGGGATGAAACCTTTTTGTGCAAAACTTTGGCAGCTGGTGGTTTAGTGGAGAAGCGAACAGATCTATGTCTGGAGTTCCCCATGACACTGTCAATTTCTGGAATACATGAGGATCCAATTTCCACTCGTGGGGAAACATAATTTGTCTGCTCAACACATCTGCTAAGGAGTTCTGTGCTCCCGGCAGAAACCTTGCCTGAAGATTTAGCTGTAAACTGAGAGCAGTCTCCCACAAAATCATTGCTTGCCTGCATAGAGGATAAGAATGTGTTCCGCCTTGCTTGTTGATGTACCACATGACAGTTGTGTTGTCTGTTAGAATCAACACCTGCCCTGGAAGAAGTAAATCCTTGAAAGCTAGTAATGCAAACTGGACTGCTAACATCTCTTTCAAGTTGATATGTAGATGTTGTAGTCTGGCAGGCCACTTGTCTTGTATCCACTTTCCATTCAGATGAGCTCCCAAGCTTTGTCTGAGGCATCTGTCGTTAGAATCTGACTCGCCTCTGGCCGGGTCACAGAGAGTCCCTTGTTTAGGTGACATTCCTGAGCCCACCACAACAATTCTTTTGAATGCAAGGTATTATTTGAATGACAGTGTCCAAATCCTGGCAGTGCTGTGTCCATACATTTTGAGATACCATTGTAGCTTCCTCATATGCAGTTTGGCATTGGGAAGCACCAGAATACAAGATGCCATGAACCCCAAGGCTTGAAGGACTGTCCTTGCAGTCAGCCTGGACTGATGAGACAACTGATGAAAGTAAAGGGAAAGATTCTTTTGTTTGTCCGGGGTCAAAAAGGCCATCTGGGATGCTGTATTCAGTCTCACACCCAGAAAGCACATGTCCTGAGAGGGTACTAGACTGGACTTTATTTCGTTCACAGAATACCCCAGGCATCTTAGCACTGCTATCACATAATCCAAATGATGAAGAAGCTTGTCCCTTCCTTGAGCCAGAATCAGGCAATCGTCCAAATAAGGATAGATCTGTATTCCTTTTAACCTGAAGAAAGCTATCACTGGAGCCAGAACTTTCGTGAACACTCTGGGCAGTAGATAAGCCAAAGGGCAATGCAGAGAACTGATAATGAGAAGTCCCAGCTCGAAAACGCAGATACTTCCTGCAACTCAGTCTGATAGGAACATGAAGATAAGCCTCCTTGAGATCCAAGGTTACCATCCAATGATCTTTGCCCAGCAGAGGTAAAAGCTGCTGTAACGTCAACATTTTGAACTTGGGAATGTCCAGATAAGTGTTGAGGATAGATAAATCCAAAATTGGTCTCCACGTGTTCCCTTTCTTTGGTACTAGGAACAGGCGAGAATAAAATCCTAGGCCCACTTCTGGCATAGGGACCGGCTGTATGGCCCCTATTTGGAGTAACAGAGAAATTTGCTAGTGAGCCTCTATTCTTTGTTGAGGAGGAACGTCTGGCATGCCTTTGAAAGGAGGCAAGGTATGGAAATAAAACCTGTAACCGTGGTGTATGATATCCAATACCCATCTGTCTTGGGTAATTAAACTCCAATTTTCTTTGAAAAGTGCCAGCCTTCCTCCCAAAGGAGCTGCCAGACGAGAAGGCTCTGGCAGCTGAAAAGGTAGGTCATTGGGTCTGTTTACGAAAGGACTGACCCCTGCCCTCACCCGAAGACTGTGCAGGAGAACTCCCTGTTCTAGGCCTGAAAGAGCCCTGAGCTCTGCCCCTACCACGTCTAGATCTACCCCTAGACTGGGAATCATAAGAAGGATACGTCCACCCCTTAGTAGGCCAATTTCTACTAAACTTTGGAGGCTGAACCTGCAAAAAATCTTTAACAGTCTGCATAGACTTAGCCTTGTCTTCCATTTTCTTTAAAACTGCCTCAACAGGAGAACCAAACAACACATTAGATTGTAAAGGAGCATCTAAAATCCTTGTTTTAACATGGTCAGATAAATTCTGATCCCTCAGCCAGGCGTGCCTGCGAAGAACTGACCCAGTGGCAGCCACCCTAGACGAGGCCTGTACAGCATCAAAACCACATTGCAAAGAATGCTTACCCACCTGTTCAGAAACATGTACTAAATCTTGTAACTCTTTACAATCAATACCTTCCGCCAGAGCATCAACCTTAGACTTCAATTGTGAAAGGAGATAGTTTTGGTATTTCAACATGTGAAACTGGCAATTCAAAGCCCTCATAGCTAGAGTGGAAGTATAAACTTTCTTTCCCCATCTATCCAAGGCCCTGGCCTCTTTATCTGTAGGAACCGGATTCTTGACAACAGAAGCCTTAACACCTTTAGGCCCCTGACTAACAGTTTCTGGGTCTGCCCTAGGACTCTTAAAAAGATACTTATGAGCTTCAGGCACCCTGTAATACCTATCCGGTTTAACAGGAGCAGGAGGCAAAGAATCAGGATTAAGAGAAGCCTCTGTAAAACATCTTCCACCACATCCAAAACAGGAGGTATAGCCAAAGGCCTATGCTGGGGTAAAACAAAATTCCCTAAGCCTTTTCCTGGAATCAGAGAAGTCCTGACCTTCCCACTTAAAATGCTCCCTCATGGAATGAAGAGTTTCTGAAAAAGAAAAATCCTCAGGGGGAGAAGCAGAAGGAGTAGAATCATCCACATCAGAATCAGAATAAGGGGAATACTCCTGCAAGTCTTCAGCCGAAGACTCTGAAACATCCGAAGCCTGCTCAAAACTCCCTAGCTCAGGCTCCACCCTAGGTCTCTTATCAGGAGGGGGCAAAGAACCCCTAATCAAAGTAATCAAATCTTCTGCCATTTTAAGCATATGCTTCTTGGGCACAGTTCCTGAAGAACTAGGGGTGACACCAACTGAAGCTAAACCTGGCCTGCCTCTGGGAGAAGCCTTGCCCTAGGAAGGGAGGGGAGTATAGTAACCTGAGAAGCCCCATCAGCCTGACCTGCCTCCTGAGAGGCCACATCCTGCAATAACAAAGTCTCTCCCTGGGATCCCAAAGAAACCTCCAGTGGAACCACCGGCTCCACAGACACCTCTAAAGAACCGGCGTCTGGTACGGACGGTTCTTCTAGCCTAGGCTTAACTGCTTTGTCCTTGCGCTTCTTCGAAGAAGCGGGCGTCGGAGCATCCGACGGCATTTTATAATTGCACCGCTTCCCGAAGACTAACCTGGCACAATCTAACCTTCTCTTTATAGTGCGCTTATTGAATCTAGCACAAGAGCGACACCCAACAACGTCGTGCTCAGGCCCTAAACAAGGAATACACAAAGTATGATAGTCTCTATGCGGTATCTGTTTCCCACAAGAAATACAATTATTCACTTTTTCTGACATCCGTAAACCACTGAGGCAAGAAAAACTAAAATATTCCCAACGGGGTACTTAGCCAACTTTGACTCGGTCTGAAACTCCGAAATCGAAAAATTTCAGAACGCCAACCGGCACTTGCAATGCTGCTTCTGCATCGGACCATGCGGCAAAAAAGACTGAGGATATGACGTCGGTCATGCGCATTTGTACCCTGACGTCCTGATGTCAGTCAAATGCGCCTTGACCGACATCAGCCTTATACTTTGATATTCGGGCCGACCGAGGACAGCGGACTACCCAAGTGTAAGGACTGCAGCAATGTGAGATGAAGAACATCTAGGCCTGCTCCGCTAGCTCTAGCGGCTCCCTCAGTGGCATGAGACAACAGCCGCATAGAGGTATTGGAAATAGATCTTAGAGTGGCCATACGAGTGGAGTACAACTGCTTGTCCTCTGCCGACATGGACTCCAGGGGGGGAAGCAGCGTATTTTTTAATAAGATCTCGCTGCATCCTGATGACATGTGCCATGTAGTTCAGGGACCTTACTGAGTAGGTCGCTGAACTAAATACCCGCTTCCCAAGGCGATCCATCGAGCAGGACTCCTTGCTCGGTGGACAGACAGAGGGGCTCTCCTGAGCTAGTTCCCTCTTATTGGCTGCCGCCATCAATATGGCATCTACGGGGGGACCCTTGCTCCAGTGGGACCGGTCTGCGGGGGGGGGGGGCTCAAAATCCTATCCGGGCGTTTAGGGACTGGCTCCACAGTGTCCGGCTCCTTCCACGCCCTGGTGGTAACAAGGTCCACCAGGGGGTTGGCCAGAGGGGACACCCAAGAGGTAGACGGGCCTGCTTCGAATGCCTCCAGAAACACTGACTCGTCGGAGGAAGCCTTGGGGGCAGACCCCCCCCCCACCGATCCTAAGCATTTCCATGATGTCTCCAAAGGAGACATCCTCAGGAGGTGACCTTGGGGAGCCTTCCCCTTCATCCAAGTCTGTGTCCTCTGTTAAGGACTCGGGGGAGTCCATGCGTCTCCTCTTACACTTATGCTTGCGAGGCACTTCCTTGGGGGGGCTGTCCGAGGAGGTCTCACCAGCAATGTCCTGTTCCCAAGGAACAACCTGGGACATCGAAGCAGGCTGTCCCTGTGGCTGAGTGATGGAAGCCTGACCCAGCAGAGAGGGAGTGCAGGGTGGAGCCGAGACAAGGGCTGGAGGTCTGGATGCACTCGACAGAGCCCTCTCCACTACATCGAAGGCCGAGGGGGAGCCGCTCTCCCTGGGCTCAGAGAACCGACTCCCACTCGGATCCGATGAAGGGATCGAACCGGCGCCGAGACCGTCGGATCAGAGGGACCAGTGTGCGCCGACCTGGATGGAGCCTAAGACACACTGAATCCCTCGGATCTGAAGCTCGGGCCACGGCTCCGTGAAGTCGGATCCGACGATGGAACCGACAGACTCGAGGGCAGGGTCGGATCCGAAGTACCCAGTACTGTCGGCGCCGACCCAACCCCGGCTCCAACGCTGCCCGGCTCCGAACCTGGGAAGCGGGTCGGAGAAGGAGCTATCGGAGCAAAAAAGTGTGTTGAGCTCCCCCCTGAAAGGGGGGGTGGGGAGCAGGAGCACTCCCATCTGCAGCTGGGCCTGGATGAACCTTCTCATCATCCGGTCCAAGTCTGCATCAGCCAGGCTGTAGGTGGATCTCGACGAGGCCACCGAGGCAGGCCTGGAATGCCGCCTCGATGACCTCGACGGATATCGGGTCTCCTCCTCCTCGGGTCCCGGGGAGAAGCAAGGTGATCAGAGCCGAGGAGGAGGAGACCTGGAAGCCATGGAGGGAGAAGCCCGCTTAGCTGGGGGGGCCGAAGCGGAGGCCTCGGCCCACCGCTTGTGGTGCTTCTCCCTCAGTTTCTCCCTCCTGGCCTCCCTGTCCTCCGGCGACTTAGTGGGAGTTTGAATCCCAGCCGGGGGAAGGAGGGCAGGAGTGGTCACCACCACAGGCTGAGGAGGTGCCACGGGAGTAGCGGAGGCCGAAGCCGAATCCAGGGGCAAAAGTCCCGCCAGGACCAGCTTCGACCTCCGCTCCTTCAGTGCCCTGGGGTTGAACGCTGCACAAATGGTATATTCTGAGGACAGGTGTTCAACCCCAAGGCACTGAACACACCGAGTGTGGCCATCTGCCGGGGAGAGCTTATGGCCACACTCGGTGCACTTAGAAAAAAATAGGTTTTGGAGCCTCTGACATACCCAAAACTAAATAAAAGCTACACAAAAACACTAGGCCCCAAACTCAAGCACACACTAACGACCAGTGAGGGGAGGGTAAACACTAAAAATTTTAAAATTAACTGACTAACGGGAAACCTAACACACACACACTGATTAAATTACTGAAAAAGTAGACCGATTAGACAGAGTGTCACTTATCTCAAAAAATTGCCAGAAGCTCGAAATCCAGCTGACACACTCAAGAGCGGCAAACTAGATCTGAGGTCATTTGGGGTTGGCAGGGGATTATGGGTGAGGGGAGGAGCTAGGAGCTGGGATCCATAGCTGTATAAATAGTTGCCGGCTCGGATCCGATATCGGATCCAAGACCCACAGGTTGCTGACAAATGAAGTCCCTACTCCAGATGTACTTGTTTTGGGACCTCTGCCCACTGATCTAGGGGTACGTCCGGCCATCCACTTGGCATTGGCAACGTGTGGAAGTGAAATCTGTATCCCTGGGACACTATATTTAAAACCCATTTGTCCTGGGTAATGAGTTTCCAGTTCTTTGCATGAAGAGCAATCTTTCCCCCTAAAGGGGCAGTCAGAAGATAACTGCTTGGAAATTTTAAAAGGAAGTCATTGAGACAGTATACCATAGGGGGGAGTCTTGTTATTCCCAGACTTGGAAGTGGAGGCCCCCCCACAGCTTAGTTCTGCGAGTCCCCTGGGACTGAAACCTGGGGTTTTTGCTGTGTCTGGGTTTGGCATGAGAAGATCTGGAAGGAGCTGGAAAGGACCAAATCTTAGAGGGCCACTGCCTACTAAATCTAGGAGGCTGAACTTGTAAAAAAATATTTAACAGTTTGCACAGATTTAGCTTTATCTACCATCTTTTTAAGAACTTCTTCAGAACTTGTTGCCAAACAGTCGGTCCTGATTTAAAGGAGCATCCAACAATTTAGCTTTAAGATGTTCAGGCAAAGATTGCTCCTTAAGCAAAGCATGTCTTCTAACCACAGACCCAGTAACAGCAGCCCTGCAAGAGGCCTCTAAAGAATCAAAACCACATTGCAAAGTGTTTTCCAACTTGTTCAGCAGAATGCATTAAATCCTGTAAGTCTTTATTTTCCACCACAGTCAGGAATCAACATAATTTTCTGTTTAAGCAGTCCAGTAACATGTTGCTGATACTTTAACATATGAAAGTGGCAGTTTAAAGCTCTAATGGTCAAGGTTGCTGAAGTGTAAACATTTTCATCCCATCTATCCAGCACCCTGGAGTCTCTATCAGAAGGGGTAGGACTTTTAGTGGTAGAAGCCTTAACCTTGAGCCCCTGTGAAATAGTCTCTGGATCTGCAATAGGATTTTTGAAAAAGAACTTGTGGAACTCAGGGACCCTGTAGTATGTCAGGTTTACTGCGAGCAAGAGGCAGGGAATCAGGGGCCAAACTGGATTCCAAGAAGCCATCATCAACAATGTCTAGTACAGGAGGAATAGCCAAACGCCTATGCTGAGGTAGGAAAAGGAAATCCTTAAGCCTCTTTTTTGAATCAGAAAATTCCTGGCTTTCACAGTGAAAATGCTCCCTTAGGGTATATGTAAGGTTTCCCCAAAAGAAAAATCCACAGGAAGGGAAGCAGAGGGAATAGAGTCTTCTGTATCAGTATCCTCATAAGTAGGCAAGGACAAATCCAGGTCATCAGAAGAGTCAGAAAAAACAGAATCCTGATCAAAAGATTCATAATCAAGCTCAGCCCTAGGCCTCTTAGAAGGGGGGGGGGGGGTTGGCTACCCCTGATTACAGTTATTAGGTCTTCAGCCATTTTTATCATTTGTTTTTTTAGGCATATAGGCCTGAGCATATGGCCTGGGCGTCGGTTTTTTAGACATGGATCGGGATTTAGGCCTTAGCAATGAAAGAGGTGTCGATTTAATATGCAAGTCCATAGGTCTGAATACACCCTCAGAAGCCAGTGCCTGCACAGCGGCTCCGGACTCATACAAGACATAGACATCCACGGGTTCCACAGTTGAAGCATCTTGCGGCATACCGGACTCCGAATGGGTCTCAGTAGAGGCCTGCGAATTAGAAGTAGCAGTTACCAGGGGCTGCGAAAGCGCCTCACTGAGTACCGGCGAACTGGCGACTGGCTTAGAAGCGTCGTCGGCAGTTTTGGACCACGGCTGCCTATTTGTCTTTATCGTTGCGTTTTTTCGGAATCCCGGTAGTCAGATGGGCAACAGACATCTCTGGATAATTAAACAGAGAACCGAAATATTTCGAGGCAAAAATATACAGATGATGGATAGTGCGCCGATTAAATAAAGCACAAAACTGACAGCAAGGTACGTCGTGGTCAGGGCCTAGGCAAGGAATACAGTATGAAAAAAATCTTTGAGGTATTTGCTTTCCACAAGTAATGCAATTATTAACTTCTACTGACATTGGAAAGGAGCAAGAAAAAGTTTCCCCAACTGGGTACTTCGCTTTTAGTTTAAGACTTCGGTTTTGAAACTCGAAAATGAAAATTTCAGGAGTCAGCCAATCGGCACTTGCGCACAGCAAAAAAGACTGATGTAACAGCGTCGGTTGCATATTTTATACCCCTGACGACCTGACGTCATGGAAGAGGAGACCGCAACAGACGCAGGACCCAAGATTTTGTTAATCAGGCCGACTGAGGGCAACCTGCAAGCAGATGACCCAAATGTAATGACTGCAACAGCGAAACATGAAGAACATCATGAGGGAGAATACCACAGCTCATGTAGAAGAACTGGGTGGAGTAGGAGAAACATTCTTCACAAACCCATGCAGAAGAACCCTGGCAAAACCAGCTCTGGACCTGGAAATGCCCTCTTAGTGTTTTGTAAAGGTATGAACAGAGGACCAAGATAGCTGTTTCCAGGATAGAGCAAGTGTCCAAGCCTTTGAAGAAGACACCAGAGGAAGACACTGCTCTAGTGGAATGTGCCCTAATACGTGCGGGGAGATTCTTTCCCATGAGCCACATAAGAGAAGGAAATAGTTTTTGAAATCCAAGTGGAAATAGTCTTCTTGGTAACAGGCTGGCCAAGGGCCCTTGGGTGATAGGAAACAAATAGGCAGTCAGACTGCCAAACTGGATTGGTTTTATCAAAGTAATACCAGAGTTGCCTGGGCACATATAAAGTGTGTAGGATGCTCTCAATAGCTGATTGAGAAGGGAAAAAAGTTGGAAGATGGACTGACTGAGAGAACTCATTTACTATCTTGGGCATAAAGGAGGGATTAGCGATTAAGGAAACCCTATCCCTGCGAAAAACCATGAAAGGGGAAAAAAGACAGAGCCTGCAACTCAGACACCCTTCTGGCAAAAGTTATGGGCACAAGGAGGACCGTTTTCCAGGTGTAGTGTTGCAGAGAAGCATAACTTGCTGGCTCAAAAGGGGACAGGGCAAGTTTTTCTAAGATGAAACAGATCACAAGGAGGGACTGGTTTCCTTGGTGGTCTGATGTGTAGGACGTCTTTTAAGACCACCAACTTCCAACCTGGACGCTGAAGGGGAAGACATAGGCAGACATGCAGAGAAAGCAGAAAGGTGAGCTTTTACTGAGGAGTGACAGTCCACTCTTCAGTAGTTCATACAGGACCCACTGGAACATTCACTAGCAGTGGCTGCAAATACTTTTTAAGACACCAGATGGAAAACCTTTTCCAATTGGAAGCACAGGATTTCCTAGTTGTGGGTTTCTGGCCTCCTGCAGAACTTTTAACATGTCATCAGAAAAAAGGCGTCTGAAGGGAATCAAATCCCTATCACCCACAGGGTCAGTTAAAAAGTCAACATCTGTGGATGTACTAAAGTTTCCTTGCCCTGTGTGAGTAGGGCCATTCTGTGGGGTAACTTGTGGCGACTGCCCTTGGTTAAATGCAGGAGAAAGGGGAATCAATGCTGTTTTGGCCAAAATGGAGTCACCAGCAAGATTTTTGGTTCCTCCTGTTGGACTTTCAACAGGATCTTTTAAAGAAGTGGGAAGGGGAGATGTATAAAGAAACGCCTTCCAAGAGAAAGACAGGGTGCCCACCTTTCATGCCAAGGGAATCTGGAACCCTGGCACAAAACTTGGGAACTTGTCTGTCCATGGGGGAGGCAAAGGGATCTACTTGGGGCATTCCCCATTGATGGACCATGTCCAGAAACCCATTCCTGTGCAACATCCATTTGTGGGACTGACTCATGGACCTGGCTCAGTGCGCCTGCCACAACATTCAGAGTCCAGGAAATGTAAGCCACCTGGTGGAAGAGTTCACTCTGGACAGCTAACGCCCAGGCCTGTAAAGCCAGTCGGTACCGGAGGTAGGATTTTGTCCCTCCCCGTTTGACAAACCACAGGACCGTGGTATTGTCTGTAAACCATCCTAAAGCCCCAGGGAAAGAAGAGGTTTGAAGATGTGTAGAGCAAAGATTAGGGCCATCATTTCCTTTATACTGATGTGCTGGAAACCAGACAGCTCTGACCCTTGATGAGTCCAGGGTTGATCTCCATCCCAAGTCTGAAGCATCTGCGTATAACTCCAGAGTGGGAAGAGGTGGCTGGAAGGGTAAGCCTGGGTTCCTTGCCACCTGCTGAATCCACCAGTGTAAGTCCCTTTTCAGGCAAGCCAGGAGTGGGATAAACTCCAGAGGATGGTAGTGTTGTACCCATGCAATTCACAAGAATCACAAATTTCGTCATGTGTAACTTGGCTAAAGGAAGCAAGGGAATAGCGGATGCCAAGAATCCCAAGAGGTGAAGAAACTCCCTGGCAGTCAGGGATCTTGGAAGGAGGTGAGGAAAGTACAGTTGTGTACCTACCATAAATGTAGATGTTCTAGTGTATTCACTGTTGCAGTCATTACCATTGAGTTATCCTGCTGGCAGGCTACCCGCAGTCGGCCCGAGTTCCAAAGTCTAGGTCCGGAGTCGGTTGCTGTCGTCCCTTCCCTGACATCAGTGCGCCAGGGGTATAAAAGATGCAGCCAACGCCATTTTCTTCAGTTTTTCTTGCCCCAGATATCAGGTGCCCCTAAAATGGTAGGCTAAATTATGCCAATAAGCATGCATACACAAAAAACAACTTTTCCTTCATCTACAAGCAAATACACCACATAGGTTGTATAGAATACAGAAGTACAGATAAGTTCCAGCAAGGAAAAGGGGGATGGTGGGAGGGTAACCTGGACTACAACAGTGAATACACTCGAACATCTACATTTATGGTAGGTACACAACTGTACTATGTTCATCGTGTTTCACTGTTGCAGTCATTACCATTGGGTTGAATCCCAAAGCCTAAGGTTGGGAGGCTGGTACTAAATAGGATTAGGAGAGGCTATCAGGCCCTGCAGAACTGCAGTGGCAAAGCCTGCCCTGGATTTAGAGTAGAGAGGTAAGTGATACTGCTTTGTAAAAGTATGTAATGAACTCCAAGTTGCAGCCTCTAAGATGTCTTTGGTTGGTACTCCTCTGAGGAAGGCTGCTGAAGTGGCTGCTGCTCTGGTTGAATGTGGCCTAATGCCCTTAGGCACTGAATTGCCATGCTGTGAATAGCAGAAAAGAATGCAGTGGCCTATCCACTTTGAAATAGTCTGCTTTGAGACAGGCTTTCCTTATGATCCTGCAGCATATGCCACTAGAAGTTGTTCAGTCTTTCTGAAAGCTTTGGTTCTGTCCAAGTAGAAGCGTAGCTGCCTGTGAATGTCCAAAGAATGCAGAAGTCTCTCCCCCTTATTCTGTGGGTTTGGGTAAAAAGTAGGCAAATGAATTGTTTGGTTAAGGGCCACACTGGACACTACCTTAGGCATAAATGTAGGGTTTTGTCCTTAGAGAAACCCTGTCAGGATAGAAAATGATAAAAGGTTCCACAGCCATGAGTGCCTGTAACTCAGACTCGTCTAGCGGAGGTAATTGCTAGCAGAAGAGCTCTTTTCCAGGATAAGAATTTTAGATCAGCTGTAGAGGCTGGCTCAAACGGAGGCAGTGTGAGTTTCCAAGACATAGTTGAGGTCCCATGCAGGTATTGGTGCCCTCCTTGGAGGTCTTATGTTTTTGGCCCCTCTGAGGTACTGCCTTAGTAATGGATGAGAAAAAAATAGCTGGTTCTGTATTATAATGAGCTGAAATGGCAGAGGCATGAATTTTAATTGATGAAAAGGAAAGGCCTTTATCCAGCATCTCAGTTAAGTATTGCAAAATCTGAGGAATAATTGGAACAGTCGTGTCAATACCTTGTGCCTGGTTCCAAGCACAGAATCTCTTCCATTTTTCTACATAAGATTTTCTGGTGCTAGGCCTCCCAGCCTCCAAAATAACATCCATCACTGCTTTAGAGAGAGGTGCGTCTTGGTTACATTATTCACCATGCTGCCAGGTTTAAGGTCCTGAGTTGGCTGTACAGTATCCTACTGTCTTGTTGGGCCAATAAGTGAGGAATATGAGGTAATGTCCAAGCTGAGCATTGAGACAAGCTCTTTAGGATTGGGTACCAATGCTGGCGGGGCCAGTCCGGGGCAATCAGTATCATTTTTGGCTTCTTTTGTCTGACCTTGAGGAGTAACTTGGGGAGGAGAGGCAGAGGAGGAAAGGTATATACGGTTAGGTTTTTCCAGCTGAAAGAGCATCCACTTTCCATGCTTGCTTGTGATAAGTCCCTGTGCAGAATCTCTGTAGTTGGCAGTTGTGAGGGGAGGCAAATAGGTCTATATCTGGGCATTCCCAGTTCCTTGTTATCATGCTGAAGACTTGTGGATCCAATTTCCACTCGTGGGGATCCATTAGGTTTCTGCTTAGTTCGTCTGCCAGAGTATTTATCCTTCCTGGCAGGAATTGTGCTTGCAGATGTACTTGGTAAGTCAGTGCTGTGTCCCACAAGTTCATGGCTAGTCTGCAGAGGGGGTAGGAATGCGTGCCCCCCTGCTTATGTAACACATGACTGTAGTATTGTCCATCTTTATCAGTAGTTGTCCTGGATGAAGTATATCCTTGAAGGCTGTCAGGGCATTCTGAACAGCTAGCATCTCTTTTTGGTTGATATGTAGATGCATTTGACTTGCGGACCATATGCTCTGAATACATCTTCCTGCCATATGGGCCCCCCAGGCATAATCTGATGCATCTGTTGTCAATGTCTGCCTGGCTGTGGGTAAGGTGTATGGCTGTCTCGTGTTGTGGTGACAGGCTTTTGCCCACCATCGAAACTCCTGTTGCAGGCAGGGAATGAGGGTAATTATTGTTTCCAGGCTGTGGCAATGTTGAGTCCAAACACTTTTTAGATACCATTGAAGTTGCCTCATATGCAGTCTTGCATATGGAATTAGTAGTATGCAGGATGCCATAAAGCCCAAAGACTGCAGAATTTTTCTTGCAGATGACTGGGTCTTTGTTGCCAACACTTTGAAATAAGTAGTCAGTTGTCTCTGCTTGTCTGGCATAAGATAAGCCATCTGGGCAGTTGTATTTAAGCTTGCACCCAGGAATATTATCTCTTGAGAGGGTACAAGTTTTGATTTATTTTCATTTACTGTGTACCCTAGAGCTGTTAGTAATCTTTTTACAAACGCCAGATGCTGTAGTAGAATGTCCTTGTTCTCTGCTTGAATAAGGCAGTCGTCCAAGTAAGGATATATTTGTATTCCTCTGTCTGCAAAATGCAATTACTGGTGCCAGGCATTTTGTGAAGACCCTGGGAGCAGTAGATAAGCCAAAAGGCAGTGCAGAGAATTGGTAGTGCATTGAGCCAGCTATAAATCTGAGGTATCGTCTGCATGATTATCTGACTGGGACATGCAGGTATGCCTCTTTCAGGTCTAAAGTCACAAGCCAAGCCTTCTTGCCCAGCATGGGTAGAAGCTGCTGCAGAGTTAACATTTTGAATTTTGGAATATCCAGGAATGTTTAGGATAGACAGGTCCAGTACTGGTCTCCAGGCTTTGTCCTTTCTGGGTACCAAGAATAGCCTCGAGTAAAATCCTTGTCCCTTCTCTTGCTGTGGTACTTGCTGAATGGCTCTCATGTCCATGAGAAGAAACTTGTTTTTGTGCCTCTGCCCACTGATTGCGTGTCAGGTCTGGCATACCGTTTAGCCTTGGCAGGGTGTGAAAGGGGAACCTGTAACCTTGAGATACGATATTTAAGACACATTTGTCCTGGGTAATCATGTGCCAATTTTGTGAAAAAAGTGCTAGTTTTCCCCCCAAAGGAGCTGCCAGAAGATAAGTGCTTGGTGCTGGCAGGGGGAAGTCATTGAGACAGTTTCCTGTAGGACTGATTTTTCCTCTCCACTTTTGGAGGTAGAAGCACCCCATTGTTTAGGCCTGTTTGAACCTTGGGGCTGGGATCTGCCTCTGGGGCGTCTGTATCTGCCTCTGTGACCTGACACTGGAAAGGACCAATTCTTTGTAGGCCAGTTCCTGCTAAATCTGGGAGGCTGTACCTGTAAGAAATCCTTCACTGTTTGCATAGATTTAGCTTTGTCCTCCATTTTCTTCAACACCTCTTCTGCTTTAACACCAAACAAGGTATCATGCTGTAATAGAGCATCTAATAGTTTTGCTTTAACATGATCTGGCGGATTCTGTTCTTTTAACCAAGCATGCCTCCTAATGACAGAACCTGTAACTGCGGCCCTGCAGGAGGCCTCTAGAAAATCAAAACCACATTGCAAAATATGCTTTCCCACTTGTTCAGCTGCATGCAATAAATCCTGTTTCTTTGTTTTCTGCACATTCTGAATTTGCCAACATTTTCTGTTTAAGCAGTGACATAAGATATTGTTGATATTTAAGCATATGAAACCGACAATTTAAAGCTCTTACAGCCAAGGTAGCAGAAGTATAAATCTTTTTTCCCCCATCTGTCCAGGGCCCTTGAAACCCTATCAGAGGGGATAGGGTTTTTTGCTGTGGAAGCCTTGACCACCTTGGGACCCTGAGAAATAGTTTCTGGGTCAGCAGCACGGTTTTTGTAAAGAAATTTATGTGAATCAGGAACCCTGTAGTATCTGTCTGGCTTAACAGGAGCTGGTGGTAAAGAATCAGGAGACAGACCGGACTCTGAAAATACATCTACAATGTCTAAAAAGTACAGTTTTGTACCTACCATAAATGTAGATGTTCGAGTGCTAATACAGCTGCAGTCATAACAGATGGGTTCTCCTGCAGTCAGGCGGGTCCTCGGTCGGCCGAATTCCAAAGTCTAGGTCCGGCGTCGGTTGTCGTCTTGTCAGTGCGACAGGGGTATAAAGGAACCAGCCGATGCCATTTTCTTCAGTTTTTCTTGCCCCAGATGTCAGGTGCCCCCAGAAGGAAGGCAATACATAAATTTGTGTAATAATGCAGTGCAATATAATCAAAATACAGTAGTTGCAAGCAAATACATCATAAATGAATACCCCAATCAGGTTGTATGAGGATGTGTTAGCCTATAGGCCTGTCCCAAGAGGGGAAGGAGGGAGGGAAACCTGGACTGCAGCTGTAGTAGCACTCGAACATCTACATTTATGGTAGGTACAAAACTGTACTATGTTCATCGTGCATACAGCTGCAGTCATAACAGATGGGTAGAATCCCAAAGCTAAGAAAGGGGTGGTAGGCACTAGGTGGAACTAGGAGGATCCAAAATGCCCTGCAAGACTGCAGTGGTAAAGCCTGCTCTAGATTTGGAGTATAATGGTAGGTTGTAGTGCTTGGAGAAGGTATGTACAGAACTCCAAGTGGCTGCTTCCAAGAGGAAAGCTGCAGAGGTGGCTGTGGCCCTGGTGGAATGAGTTCTAATGCCTGTAGGTACAGTTTTGCCATGAAAGGAATAGCAAAAGCGTATGCAGTGGGTTATCCATTTTGAGATGGTCTGTTTGGAAATTGGCTTTCCTTGAGCTCCTACAGCCTAGGACACAAAGAGCTGTTCTGATTTTCTGAAAGGCTTTGTTCTGTCCAAATAATAACGCAGTTGTCTGTGGATGTCCAAGGAATGTAGTAATCTCTCCCCTTTGTTTTGAGGATTAGGATAAAAAGTAGGTAAATGTATGGCCTGATTTAAAGCTACCCTGGATACCACTTTAGGCATAAAGGACGGGTTGGTTCGTAAGGAAACTCTGTCCTGATGGAAGATGATAAAAGGCTGGACAGCCATGAGAGCCTGTAGTTCTGAAACTCTACGAGCTGAGGTGATAGCCAGAAGGAAAGCTGTTTTCCAGGACAAATATTGCAAATCTGATGAGGCAGCTGGCTCAAAGGGAGGCAAGGTCAGTTTTTCCAGAATGAAATTAAGATCCCAAGCAGGTATTGGTTGTTTCCTTGGAGGTCTTAGATTCTTAGCCCCTCTGAGGAACTGTCTTAAGAGAGGGTGAGAGAATAAAGGTGGATCAGTGTTGTATTCTGCAGAAATGGCTGAGGCATGGATTTTGATGGAGGCGAATGAAAGTCCACTGCTTAGCAGCTCAGCCAAATATTGTAGTATTTGAGGTAAATTCAGTTTTCCAGGATCCTGGCCCTTTTTCTCATTGCAGACACAAAACCGTTTCCATTTTGCGGAGTAAGCTTTTCTAGTTGATGGCCTTCTGGCCTCCAAAATGACATCCTGCACCTCCTTGGAGAGTAGGGCCTGTTGTGATGCTAAGGAATCTTCCATGCGGCTAGATTGAGTGTTTTTAGCTGGCTGTGAAGAGTTTTGAAGCTGTGCTGAGTCAGAAGAAGAGGCATTAGAGGCAGGGTCCATGGTGGGGAATGCGTCAGGCTCCTCAGGAGTGGGGACCAGTGTTGCCTTGGCCAGTCCGGAGCAATGAGAATCATCTTTGGTCTGTCTGCTCTGGTTTTCAATAGAACTTTGGGCAGCAGAGGAAGAGGTGGGAAGGCATAAACTGTCATTGATGTCCAACTCAGAGAGAGCGTCCACTCTCCAGGACTTTGGATGGAAGATCCTTGAGCAGAATTTTGTCAATTGGTGATTTTTGTGGGAGGCAAAGAGATCTATGTCTGGCCTTCCCCATTCTTGGATTATTTCTGTAAAAACTTTTGGATGCAATTTCCATTCGTGTGGATCTGTCATATTCCTGCTTAGGTTGTCTGCCAGCGTGTTTTCCTTGCCTGGCAAGTACTGTGCTTGTAGTTCCATTTGTAAGTCCATGGCCATGTTCCAAAGTGACATGGCCAGTCTGCATAGGGGGTAAGAATGTGTTCCTCCCTGTTTATGTACCACATAACTGTGGTGTTGTCCGTTCTTATCAATAGTTGACCTGGTTGTAGAAGGTCCTTGAAAGCTATAATAGCATTTATTACTGCTAGCATTTCCTTTTGATTGATGTGAAGGTGCTTTTCTTTTTGGGACCATTTGCCCTGAATGCACCGATCTGTTATGTGCGCCCCCCAGGCGTAGTCCGAGGCGTCTGTTGTGATGACTTGATTTGCTTGAGGCTTGCTGAATGGAAGACCTGTGTTTGTTTGACATGCTTGAGCCCACCACAGAAATTCCTTTTGCAGACATGGAATTAGTGGTATTATTGTTTCCAAACTGTGGATGTGTTGAGACTATATGTTTTTCAGGTACCATTGTAGTTTCCTCATATGCAGCTTTGCACATGGTATTAGTAAGATGCAAGATGCCGTGAATCCCAGAGCCTGCAGGATTTTCCTTGCAGTCAGCCTGGTGCAATTTGCTAGTGCTCTGAAGTATTGAATTAGTTGCCCCTGCTTCTCTGGCGTAAGGTAGGCCATCTGGGTGTTTGTGTCCAAATTGGCACCCAGGAAAATTATCTTCCGAGAGGGTATTAGCCTTGATTTCTTTTTGTTGACCGTGTATCCCAGAGAGTTCAACAACATTATTACATAAGCCAGATGTTTCAGAAGAAAGTGCTTGTTGTCCGCTTGGATCAGGCAATCGTCCAAATAGGGGTATATTTGTATCCCCTGAAGTCTGCAGTAGGCAATTACTGATGCCAGGCATTTTGTGAATACTCTGGGCGCAGTAGTAAGCCAAAGGGCAATGCAGAGAATTGATAATGGGTTGAACCTGCAAGAAATCTGAGGTACCTTCTGCAATTTTGTCTGATTGGGACATGCAGGTATGCCTCCTTGAGGTCCAATGTTACCAGCCAAGACTCCTTGCCCAGCATGGGAAGAAGTTGCTGTAGAGTGAGCATCTTGAATTTTGGTACGAGTAGAAATGTGTTTAGGATGGATAGGTCCAAAATAGGTCTCCAATCTTTTCCTTCCTTGGTACCAGAAATAGCCTGGAATAAAAACCTTGACCTTGTTCGTGCGTAGGTACCTCTTGAATAGCTTTCATGTTTATGAGATCTGTAATTTGCCTTTGTGCCTCTGCCCTTTGATTGTGTGGCAGGTTTGGCATGCCTCTCATTTTTGGAAGGGTGTGAAAATGGAATTTGTAGCCTCTGTTCATAATGTCCAGGATCCATTTGTCCTTTGTGACAATATGCCAATTTTTTGAAAATAATGCCAGCTTTCCTCCTAAGGGGGCTGCCATTTGAGACTTGCTTGGCATGCAAAGGGGAAAGTCATTGGGTTTGCTTTCTGAAAGATTGCGAGTTATCCTCACCACATCTTTGTGTAGGAGCTTGCCAATGTCTGCCTCTAAACGATCCTTGGGATTGTCCTCTGCCCCTCGGGCACCTGTATCTGCCTCTTTGGGGTCTGTCCGTGGCAGGAAAGGACCAGTTTTTGGAAGGCCAATTTCTACTAAAACGTGGGGGTTGTACCTGTAGAAAATCTTTCACAGTTTGCATTGATTTAGCCTTTTCCTCCATTTTCCTTAATACCTCCTCAGCATTAGCACCAAATAGTACATCCTTTTGAAGAGGGGTGTCTAGTAATTTAGCTTTGACATGATCAGGCAAGGCTTGTTCCTTGAGCCAGGCATGCCTACGTATGACTGATCCTGTAACAGCAGCTCTACACGAGGCCTCTAGAGCATCAAAACCACATTGTAAGGTATTGCTTACCCACTTGTTCTGCACTATGCATCAAATCCTGCAACTCATTCAAGTCTGATTGTTCAGGTTGTGACATTTTACTTTTCAATTGTGATAACAAAAACTGTTGGTATTTTAGCATATGGAACTGACAGTTTAAGGCCCTCATGGTTAAGGTAGCCGAGGCCTTTTTTCCCCACCTTTCTAAGGATCTGGAATCTCTCTCAGAAGGTAATGGATTTTTAGCAGTGGAGGCCTTAACTCCCTTGGGGCCCTGTGAGATGGTTTCTGGGTCAGCAGCATGGCTTTTGTATAGAAATTGGTGTGAGTCAGGAACCCTGTAGTACCTGTCAGGCTTAACTGGAGCTGGTGGTAGAGAGTCCAGGTTAAGGCAGGCCTCCGAGTAAACATCATCTAGGATGTCCAAGACAGGAGGTATAGCCAGAGGCCTGTGCTGAGGTAGCAAGAGAAATTCCCTAAGCCTTTTCTTGGAATCTGAATAATCTTGGCCTTCCCAGTGGAAGTGTTCCCTTAAGGTATGCAAAGTTTCCCCAAATGAGTAATCCTCAGGGGGGATACAGAAGGGATGGACTCCTCCGCATCAGAGTCTTCAAAGGGAGTAAGAATGTTCCTGATCATCAGAGTGCTCTGAAATAATGGAGCCCTGATCAGAGGAGGGGGAATCTTCCTCCACTCTGGGCCTTTTGTCCGGTGGGGGCAGAGAACCTCTGATAAGAGTAATTAAATCCTCAGCCATTTTAAGCATCTGTTTCTTAGGCATGGGGCCTGGAGATGGGCCCTGTGTAGCTTGTCTCTTAGAGTGCATGGTTGCTTTAGACTTAGTGAAAGCCTTGATGGAGAAAGAGGAAGGTCTGAAGACACCTTGAGTGGAGGTGGACCTGTCCACATTCCGAGTTTCAATGCCAAGAGTGGCTTCGGTATCTGTAGTCAGGGTGTGGGCCGAGGAGCCTGCGACCTCGGGCACAGTAGACACCACCAAAGAAGTGTCGTCGGTAGTCAGGGGCTACGTAGGCGCCTTGCTGAGAACCGGACCACGTGTAGTCGGCTTTGGCATGGTGTCGGTAGAGGCCGCGGACCTCGTGTGTCGGTCCTTATCTTTGCATTTTTTTAGACAAAACTGGAGTCGGAGTATCCGACGACATAATATAGTTAAATGCTTTCCCAAAATAATGCTGGGCGAACTCCGCCCAACGCTTAATGGTGCGTTTGCTGAATGTAGCACAAAAGCGACAGACCGAGATGTTGTGGTCTGGGCCTAAACAAGGTATACAGAGGGAATGGAAATCCTTATGCGGTATTTGCTTCCCACAAGAAATACAATTATTAACTTTGTCTGACATCGGTCTGAGGCAAGAAAAGTTTCCCCACCGGGGTACTTAGCTTTCAAGAATACTTCGGTTTCCAAATTTTCGTAATCTCAAGAGCTGGCCGACCGGCACTTGCAAACTGCTTCTGCTTCGGGCACCGCGCGGCAAGAAAGACTGAAAAAAATGGCGTCGGCTGGTTCCTTTATACCCCTGTCGCACTGACGTCAGGGAAGAAGCGACGACAACCGACGCCGGACCTAGACTTTGGTATTCGGCCGACCGAGGACCCGCCTGACGGCAGGAGAACCCATCTGTTATGACTGCAGCTGTATGCACGATGAACATCAGGAGGAATAGCAAGGGGTCTGTGCTGAGGTAATAAAAGGAAGTCTCTGAGTCTTTTCTTGGATTCTGAGTAATCTTGGCACTCCCAGTGGAAATGCTCCCTCGTAGTATGCAGAGTCTCACCAAAAGAATAATCCTCAGGAGGAGAGGCTGAAGGGATAGAGTCTTCAGCATAAGAATCCTCATAGGGAGGAAGGGAATATTTCTGTTCAGAAGAGGAATCAGAAGAAATGGAAACCTGATCTGAAGATTCATAATCTATCTCTTGCCTAGGCCTCTAATCAGGAGGGGGATGGGAACCCCTGATCAAAGTAATTAGGTCTTCGGCCATTTTAAGCATCTGTTTTTTAGGCATGGAGGCCTGTCCAGAAGAATGCTGTACTTGTTTCTTTGTCTTTAGAGCTGCTTTAGACTTTGCCTTTGAAGCTGAAGTTGGTTTTACATATAACTGTGTAGGTCTGAAAACACCCTCAGAAGTCAATGCCTGCTCAGCTGCTCCGGACCCATTTGAGGGAATAGTTTCAGTGTGTCCAATACCTTGAGTTTCCAGCGGCCTAGTTGGCTCCACGTGGGAGTCGGAAGTGGCCTGTGGCACTAAGGTAGCGGGCGTCGGGGGCTGTGAAAGCACCTCACTGAGAACCAGCGACAGGCCTAACAGTAGCCTAGTCGGTTTTGGACCTCGGATGCCTGTCCTTTTCTTTTTCTTTGCGCTTTTTATAAACTCTGTAGTTGGCTGATCCGATGGCATTATATAATTGAATCTTCTGCCAAAGTAATGAAATGCAAAATCGTACCGATGCTCAATAATGCATTGGTTAAATCTAGCACAAAACAGACAACTAGCAACGTCATGGTCAGGGCCTAGGCAAGGAATACAGTAAGAATGAAAATCCTTATCAGGTATTTGCTTCCCACAAGAAATACAATTATTAACTTTTTCTGACATCAGTCTGGAGCAAGAAAAAAGTTTCCCCAACGGGGTACTTAGCTTTAATGAAGACTTCGGTTCTGAAATTCGGATTTGAAAATCTCAGGAGTCGGCCGACCGGCACTTGTGAACTGCTTTTGCTTCGGGCACCGTGCGGCAAGAAAGACTTAAGAAAATGGCGTCGGCTGCATCTTTTATACCCCTGGCACACTGACGTCAGGGAAGAAGCAACAGCAACAGACACCGGACCTAGACTTTGGAACTCGGGCCGACTGCAGGTAGCCTGCCAGCAGGATAACCACATGGTAATGACTGCAACAGTTGAACACTATGAACATCAGGACCTTTTCCGCAGGTAAGGAAGCCAGAATCCTGCCTGACTGGATCCTAGAGCCAGGAAAGATGTGGTCTTGAGAAGGATCCAGACAAGATTTACGCTAATTGATGGTGAACCCTAGACTCTCCAACAGTGACACCGTCAAGGGGAGGTTCAGCCTGGAGAAGGTTTAGCTACGGAAAGATCTACATAGCCTGCAGAAGGCTGTGACAGGAGCTAAGCATTTTGTGAAGACCCTCTGGGCCATAGACAATCCAAAGGCCAAGGCACAGAATCGAAAATGTGAGGAAGCAATAGCAAAGAGAAGAAACTTCCTGAGCTGAAAATGAATGGGAATATGAAGACAAGAATCAATGTCCAAGGAAACCATAAAGGCCTGAGAGGAAGGATGAAAGGAAGAAGGGTGTGTAAGATTAACATACGAAAGGTGGGAATCTTCAGAAAAATATTAAGATGGTCTAGGTCTAGAATGGATTTCCAAGGACCATCTTTCCTGGGTACCAGGAACATCCTGGAGTAGAACCCTTTTCATACTTGGGAGAGCAGCACTACATGAATAGTGCCTTGAAAAAGGAGGTTGGAAATTACCTGGGAAAGCGGTACAATTCTTTTGGAGGTTGTGGAATAACCCTAAGGGGGGAGGAGCCTTCCACACCATAACATATCCTTGTAGGATGATGGATAAGACCCAAGACTCTTGAGTTGTCTGTTTCCAAGCAGACAGAGGGAAAGAGAGGCAAAGGAACAGAGGTGTTATTGGCCAGGGAGGTGGGTAGTCACAGACTACCTGACTTAGCCTGAAAGGGCTGTTTCTATGTGGCAGTACAAGATGTAGATTTAGAGGAAAATTGTTTACTAATATCTCTCTTACCTTTGGAAGATTGGGGCCTGGTAGACTTTCTAACAAAGGTGGTCTTGGTAGGGCAGTTCCTCTGAAACCTGGGCACTGGGAAAACAAAAATATGCGTCAGTTCTTGCAGCTCCTTGCCCTTCTCATGTAGAGACTTGAGTTCTGCAGCAATTACTAAACAATGCCTTGTCCAAGGGGGATCCATGATTTTTGTATTCATCAGAGCCTGAGCCAAGAATACCTCCTCAGAACTGACCTAGACGTAGATGCTCTAGCTGAAGCCTCCAAGGCATCATAGCTACACTTTATGGAATGTTGTATAACCTGAGCTGAGGAATTAAGGATGGAGGAAAGCTTAGCCTTGGTGGGAGAGTCAGGAAGCTCAAAAGTAATTTGCCAGCATACAAGAGAAGAGCCAAAGAATATTTGGCCAAATGTTTTTGACAGTTAATGGCCCTAAAAGCCAGAGTGGCTGACTTGTAAACCTTTTTTTTCTGTTCTCTCCATGACTTCGATCTCCTTATCTGAGGGGAGCAGGGAAGTGAATGGCAGCATCTTGGAGGCCTTGTCTGCAAAGACAAGAGACGCTAGCACGGTCTGCAGAGGGACCTTTTAATAGGAATTTGGAGTCCTCCGGCACTTTATAAAATCTATTAAGCCTTTTGGGGACTGGAGGTTGAGAATCAGGGCACTTTCTGAAGGAGCAGCAAGGGCATATAGGAAGGCTGGCAGAACAGGTGGTATGGCAGAAGGGGAGTCCATCTGTGGCAGGTCATAGTACCTTTTTTGGATGCCTGATACCTAACAATCCCACTTGAAAAACTCCCTCATCTTAAGAATCGTTTCCACAAATGAGATATCCTCCCCAGGGGAATCAGTGCCATTATATTCTTCTTCTGGGGAGGAATAACCCAAAGGGCAAGAAAGCTGGGCTGAATAAGCTAAATATTTATCCCCTGAGGATTCCTCATCATCGGAGAAAAAATATTTAGAGGTCCTCTTTTGAGAAGTATAGGAAGAAATGGAAGGAGAAGGGTGAGAGCATGCTGAGGATTGTCTCAAAACCATAAAGACATTCAACAGTGCAGTGGATTTACTTGATATAACTATAGAAGGTTTTGTGGTTGTTTTTAGTGCCCACTCGAATTCTGCCTTCATAGCTGGCTTTGGAGGTTTTGATGAGGGAATTTCAACTTTTTGTTGAGGAGGAGAAGGGAACTTTTCCAATCTTGGGATTTCACCTTCTTCAGCAACAGTTTATTCCTTCTGTTGTAGAGTTTATTAATGGCAGGGGACCATCAGATTGGCTTCCTTTTTTTGGAGGAGAGCATCTTGGTTCTGTTGGGTATGGCTAGTTACATGCATTTATGTACATGTTCGTACAGTGCACTGGTGTAGGATTTGGCAGTCATGCATATATTTTCCATTGACATGGGTGCCAAGAAGTTATCAATCTTTGTTTTTAGGTGCCCAAAGACAGCATTGGAGAAGATTTTCATGGTGGTTACCTTTGCAGGGGGTGGGGGTGAGATGTAGACTGCCATGGTGATTAGTTTGTGGTCGGATCTAACCAGGGAGGAATTGACTATTGGTGTAGAGCAATGGTTGCCTATGTTAGTAATAACCAGGTCAAGGATGTTGCTTCCTTTAGTGGGAGTAAGAACCAGCTGGTCCAAGGCATTGGAAATGATTAATTCCAGGAAGCACTGGGCCAGTGTACTGGTGCATGAGTAGTTTTCCCAGTTAATGGAGGGATAGTTGAAGTCACCTAGTATGAGAGTGTTGGTTTAGACCCTAATAGTTTCCAGGGTGCTTAGGAACATGGAGTGAGTCTTGTGAAATGGTTGAGGACCTATAGCAATCTACGACCTGAACCACCATCTCACCGAATGTTAGGTGTACCTGAAGTATCTCAGATTCGTTACGCTAACTAGGTGACAGCCCCTTCCAGTCAACCTTTGCATCAATGATGTGGAACAAACAGAACACTTGTACAGCATGGCAAAGTGGCACACACACAAAAGGTGATCTTGACAATGAGGGATCTGAACGCTCATCCAGACAACACACACACTGATCACAATATGAAGGCTGCATGTCATCACATGGTTGAGGCAACAGAAATAAAATACAGGCCATTCTAGATATTTCTGGTAAACAGCTTAAGGGTAACCAACACATGTTTCACCAAGAGAGTCACAATATCACAAAGGTGATTAACATGCAACTCAGACTTCCTCTTATTAAGGAAAAAGGACTAGGGTGAAATCGAAGACTGCAATGTCATTTCTAATGAAGAGAGTCAGCCCTTGGCATAAAATACTGGTCGTCAAAATAAGCTGCAAACAGTGATCTAAGAAGGCACTAAAATCAGACACTAGGCTGAAGACCTGAAAGTTAACAGTAACTAAAGTACAGGAGAGCACGTTGTCAGGACTCTGGCATCGTAGGAAAAAGAGGAAAATGGTGGAGTCAAGGATCAACAACGCCTCAGATTATGTGAAGACGAGAGAATAGACATGCAAGTCAGACCCCATATGGAAGTAAGACACATAAGGAAAGCTAATAGTGAAATGAAGAAATCTTGAGACGTTAGAAGAAAGGAGTGAAGATGGAAAAGGATAAGAGGGACTACGGAGTATGTATCGAACAGTAAGAGAGAGCAGTTACAGTGGAAATGAACAAAGCATTACAAAAATTCTACCAGGTTCTAGAAAATGACTCCGCAGACAGCACAAAGCAATACTAGTTGCAAAGCAATATTAAAGAACAGATGCCATTCATAAGGGATATCAGCAACAATCTGCTCAATACTCCAGAGGATATAGGGGCAGATGGAAAGAGTACTTCAAGAAGCTTCTTCTGGATGGACAGCCAGATAAGTGGTACTGTTTAATACAGTGTTTCCCAAACTTTTTTGATTCTCAGCTCCCTTGCTGAACCCAGGTTTTCCCAAGGCCCCCGGGGCACGAATGAAGTGCATATTTCAAGGGTTCCCAAAGTGTGCGCTGCAGCACCCTGGATAGCCACTGCTTCCTCACATAGGCACCGTGAACTAATAAGCTCGACTGCAAAATAAACCGCAAACAGTTCGTGGTTTATTTTGCAGTTAAGCTTATTAGTTCAAGGCAATTGTGAGTAAATGCAGGAATGAATGAAGAAGTGGCTGTGTGAGAGAGAGATCGGGAGAGTGAGAGCAATGTGCGAGTGAATGCAGGTATGAATGAGGAAGTGGTTTTGCGTGTGTGTGTGTGTGTGTGTGAGAGAGAGAGAGAGAGAGAGAATGAATGGAGGTATGAATGAGGAAGTGACTGCATGTGTATGCTAGTCACACCAACTGTACAGATTTTCACAGAACGTCCAGATTTTTGCCTCATTTTTGGTGTGTTCCTCCAAAAATCTGTACTTTTCTGGCAAATAGTTGAGGATTGAAGTAATTAAATAATGACAAACATTTGAGTTTAAGACTCCACATCCTTCAGAGAATTCATGCTAATGCAAAACCTATTATTCTATCAACTTTCTAAGTTTGTAAGAGCAATATTTCAAATCTGCCCCTTCTTGGATCATTTTAGGCTTTGTCCAGACTAAGCCTAAAATGATGGGGGGACAATACGGACAGATTTGAAATATTGCTCTTACAAACTTAGAAAGATGATAGAATAGGTTTTGCATTAGCATGAATTCTCTGAAGTATCTGGAGTCAAACTCAAATGTTTGTCATTATTTAATGACTTCAATCCTTAACTATTTGCCAGAAAAGTACATATTTTAGGAGGAACACACCAAAAATATGAGGCAAAAATCTGGACATTCAAACACACACACAGACACTTACTCACTCATACCTGCATTCACTCGCACATGGCTCTCTCTCTCTCTCCCCAACACACACAGCCACTTCTTCATTCATTCCGGCATTCACTCACATCGCTCTAACTCTCCCGATCTCTCTCACACAGACTCTTGCTTTCATGCATGCATTCACACACACACGCAGATAGACACACACACTCATACAGGCAATCACCTGCTAAGCTTCGCAGCTCCCCTGTAAGGAAGCCGTGGCTCTCCAAGGCAGCGCACAGTTTGGGAATCTGTGGCTTAATACATAGCTTACAATGAAAGAGGCAGGAGAACCGACAGAGGACCTGTACAAGATGCACTATAGAGTACAAAGTCAGGGAACGTGGCAGTCTCAAATAACGTTGCTGCAGATATGATAGAAGCATTACAGAAAAATTTGTTCCTGAAGGTATTCATTGCATTACGGAAAGAAGAGCATGGCAGAGGACTATACAAGAACCATGCTAACTCCTGTGTAAATGCACACAAAGAATATTTACAACTGCATGCAGTACAGAGATATTAAGCTCCTGTCACACTGAATAACAGTTGTGGATACAGGAACAGAGAAATATGTACAGTAGAAGTTAAGATGGGAGAGGAGCTTTACTGATTCAGATCAGGACTGCACTACAACCAAGCAAATATTTGTGGTGATGCAGGTAGTGGAAGAAGCTGGAGATGATGGAATAGTCTAACTGGGAATTCAGAGAATTATGAAAGCACGACATAAGGTCCAAGAAAGGTGATACGGGCAGTTCTGTAATGTTCTCAAGTCATGGAAACACTGGCAGAATTACTTCAAAGACCAAAATGACAAAAGCATGAACAATGCTCAGACTCAAGGAAGATTTCCGAGTGAGAGTGGGTGTGCATCAGGGCTGAGCACTCAGCCCACGTCTTGCTCATATTGGGGATGGACCATATATAACAGGCTGGACAGAACAGGCCAAGAAAGTTGCTGTACACAGATAATGAATGCACAAGCAGACACTGAACTGGAAAGTACAACTGATTAAGCTGCATTTACCAGTAACAGTAGATGTTCAAATTCCTCACTGTTGCAGTAGCCCTTGGGCCATACAGGTTGTTTCCTGCCCAGGAAACAATGACCAGCCAGCTTCAAAAATCTCTAGCTCATCCACTCCTTCACTCTGACTGGCTAATCCTGTCGACGGAAATGGTCAGATTGAAGCTTGCTTCAGGTACTTCCTTGCAGTTTTCAACAACCTCTCAGACTTCCAAAAGCAGCAACTGGCTTACAGCTTCACTTTTGACAGATAACCTCCTGTTGGAAAACCCTTCAAATCAAATTGTTGCCCTTTTAAGAAATAACAGCATTATGGGCATTATCCTGCACAGGAAACTACTACCTAAGCTTCAAAAAGCACTGGCTCTCACCACAGTGGGAATGATGATCATCTTCAACAAATGACAGGTGACGAATGCAAAATTGAAGGCACACAGCATGAAACTAAGTACAGGTACGACAGTTGGTCACACAGCAAATAGGGGAATTCAGAAGAAACTTAAAACTGAGAGAAGAGAAAACGGCAAAACAGATTAACAGCTTCAAGTACATGCGACATGTGGCAGAGAAGTTTGAATGAAAAGGACAAACCTACACTCAGAAGTGCTGCAACTGGCATGAAAAGTCAGGGATAACTGACAGGAATGCCAAAAAAAGTGAAAACGTAGGTGTACAAAACAGTGCTGTAACCAGTGCTTTTGTATGGCATGTAAAGTACAGTTATGCAAGTTACTCCTACACACAACTGTAGATGTTTGAATTCTTTACTGCTGCAGTAGCCTATGGGTTGGGTCTTACCCCAGACAGCAACTGAGCAGATTCCAAAATCTCTGGATCCCTCCTTAAAATCCACTCTGCTGATTAGCCAACCCAGAACTTGGAAAAATCAGCAGTCAGGATGGAAAATTTTTAGGACTTTCTTTCCTACTTGACAAATAAGTAGCAACAGATGAATCCTGAACCAAAAAGGAATAACCCAACACATCATTTGCGGGTATGTGACTGGGTGTGGCTACTGCAGCTGTAAAGAATTCTAACATTTACTGTTATGGGTAAGTGTGACTTGTATGTTCATCATTCCCACCACTGCAGTAATCTATGGGTAGAATACCATACCTTACTCAACTTGAGAGGAAGACTATGACAGCTCCAGAACCCCTTGGAAAATGGCCCTAGCAAGGTCAGACCTGGACTAAATAAATAGAGCAGTATGTAATTCCTTATACAAGTATATATAGAGGACCAAACAACCATTTCTAGAAAGCTTCTAGAATCCACCCTTTTCCAATATGCCAAAGAATAAAAGTCAAATGGAGCATATGCCTTAGTACTGCCTGGAAATGGTTCATCATGGTGGGTAAAATAATGATATACAAAAAGAAAAACACACACACATAGGGACAGCCAACTATTAAGTGTCTGACACGGGTTGCCCCTTTTTTTGTCCCAAAATAGGAGATAAACAGCCAATTGGCTTTTTTGAGGGACCTGGTTCTGCCAAAATAGTACTAGAGGTGCCTATGTATGTCCAGAGTATAAGAAATCCTTCCTCCATGGTTCGGAGTGTTAAAAAAGAACACTTTGGGTAGGGGGGGGGGGGCTGATGGCCTGATTTAAAGAAATCTGAAATAACCTTGGCATAAATGTGGGATTGGTTCTTAATGATAACCTATCACAAAAGCAGACTAGATGGTGTTGACCAACCATAGAGCTTGCAATTCATAATCTTGCATATGTCAGAGCAGAGAGAAAAACTTGACTTATACACAACTGACCTTAAAATACATGAAATGTGCAGGTTCAGATGGATATGAGCAACTTTTCCAGCAGAAAGTTAAGGTCCCAGAGAACAGCACCCTGTTTGCAAAGAGATCTCAGGTGAAATTCTCCTATCAGAAACTGTTTTACTAAAAAATATTGAGGAAATATGGATCTATGGGAAACTAACTGAACTGGTAAGACCTATCTTGCAGTAGTACCAAAGCCATTGGCTAGAACTAATATTTAAGCAGTGGTGCAGTGGTACAATCTCAGAGAGGGACCTGGTCATTATGTAGACATCAACAAGAAAAGTCAGCCAAATGTCCAAACAAAACTTTCTAGTAACAGGATTTACTGCCTTCCTTTAGTACATACTTTAAGTCCCCCAAAATAAGGTGCCTAAAATGTATCAAAATCCAGGCATGACTTAATGACTGGGGTGAGAACTCCTCCCTACTACGCTGAGAGTAGATCCAGACTGTGAAAAAAAAAAGTTATGTACTCACCATAACGTCCCAGGTTTGTTTTCCATCTAGCCGTTCATTCTTACAATGATGGATTCGGAGCCAAGAATCGGCTCCAACACAGCCAAATACATAGCTGAAAGTCTCAAACCTGGCTCGTGGCAAGAAGGTATCCCACAATGCAGTGGTGTAATTCCCTAGATCTTGTTTGCTGCTATTGCTGAATATGTACACTATATACAAATATATACATATATCCAAGTCTATTCTATACCTACTAGAAAGAGAAACTGAGACAAAGAACTCCTGAAGGTAATAAAAAAGATCTATCAGGTCCACAAGGAGTCTTTGGCAGGGGGAAGGAGGGAGGGTTCGTAAGAATGAACGGCGAGATGGACAACAAACATGGAACGTTAATGGAGAGTACATAACTTCTGTATGTTATGTTGTCCTATCTCGCCTTCATTCTTACAATGATCGGACAGCGTCCCTTGCACCTTTACCCTGGGTGGCTCAAGGGAATACACCTTTAAGCACCGTGGAACCAAATGAGACAATGTCCCTGGAGGCCAAATCCACTTTGTAATGAGTGATGGAAGTATGTGGAGTAGTCCAAGTAGCTGCTGCACAAATATTATCCATGGGAATTCTGGATTGAAAGGCAGATGACGTAGCCATTGCTCTAGTGGAATGACCCTTCACTTTGAAAGGTAAATCTCTGCGATTTGAGTTGCAGATGAATGTAATACAATTAGAAAGCCAATTGGAAAGAGTAGTTTTAGAAACTGAGCTTCCCTTTTTCGCATCAGAGAAGGATACGAACAATTGGTCAGATTTTCTGAAGTCTTTGGTCCTATGCAAATAGAATCTGAATGGTCTATGCACATCTAGTTGCTGTAATTTGTACTCTGCATTGTTGCTATGATTAGGAAACAACACTTGAAGCTCTATAGATTGGTATATGTTGTTTGGAGAAGAGACTTTGGGTAGAAAGGATGGATTAGTTCGTAAGGATACCCTATCCCTATAAAAAATCAAATATGGCGGTTTAACAGAAAGAGCTTGTAACTCTGATACTCTAGCAGAAGTTACAGCCACTAGAAATAAGGTTTGCCAGGAAAGGAACTTGAGGTCTGAAGATGACGAGGGCTCAAAAGGTGGTAACGTGAGATGATACTGAACAAAAATTAAATCCCAAGGAGAAAGGGGTTCCTTAAAGTGAGGTCTTAATAAGGAGGAACCTTTTAAGAAGGCTCTACACAACCTATGTGACATTAAGTTGAAAGCAGAATCACCAATGTGAAAATTCGATATTGCAGCAAGTTGAACCCTGATGGTTGCTTGCTGCAGCTGAACCTTGTTGGAACAGTTCTGTCAAAAATTCCAAAATGGAATGGCTAGCTGCACAAAAAGGAACAATGTTCCTGTCTTGAGACCAAAAGAAAAACCTTTTCCATTTGCTAGAATACAGTTTTCTAGTGGAAGCTTTATGCGAAGGCATTAAGATTTGTCTAACTGTAGGAGTGAAATTGTGAAGACTGACTAAACTGGAAGTGGAGCAGCCAAGCTGTCAATTTTAGGGTGTGGAGAGAAGGATGAAGCTCCCCTGACATATGAGTCAGCAGATCTGGCACTGGGTCCAGAGTTCAAGGCTTCGCTTGAAAATGAGGCCAAAGGAAGGGGAACCAAACTTGGCAAGGCCAGTACAGAGCAATGAGAATTATCCTGCTTCCCCAAGTACTGAGCTTTCTGAATGACTCTGGGTATGAGAGGAAACTGGGGAAAAGTATATAGGTTCATAGGTTCATACTAGGCTATCTGCCCTAGGGCATTTATAAGCCTAGCCAGAGTGTGTGTGGCTTTCACCACCCCTTAGGATGAGAATACTATACCCATTAGTTTGCTGTGCCTCTGTCCAGCAGTGATACAGAGATGATTCCCGGGGTAAACCTACGATCTCCCATCCACTCGTCAAGATTTCTCTTGAACAGAGTCAGTGAGGGGCTCTGCCTCACATGGACTGGGATTCTGTTCCATAGTGTAGGGAGTCTCTGGGTGATGAATCTGTCCCTCCAGCACGTCCTATTTATATCCGTGTTGAGGTTTAAGTCTCTTGCTCTCGTGGCTCTGGTGGATTTGGATTTTTTGAGGTGGAGCATGTCCATTAATTCCGGGTTGGACATTGCCTTGTATGTCAGGCACAGATCACCTCTGAGCAGACTGTATGCGACTGAATAGAGCTGGAGTTTCTTCAGTCGGGCATCGTATGACATATGTTTGAGCCCCTTTATCCTTTTGGTGAGGAACTTTTGGGGTCTTTCCAACTGCTGCAGGTGTCGGGTAAGGTACATTCCGAATGGGGCGTTGTACTCAATCATTGGTCTGATAAGTGAAGAGTACAGGGGTACAATGACCTCTCCTGATCTGGATGTGAATCCCTTCATGATCAGGTGGGCAATGTAGAAGGTCTTCCTAACCACTTTGGCAATGTGAGTGTCAAAACAGAGGTTACTGTCAACTTGGGTCCCCAGGTCCCTGATAACTTCTTCCGTGTTTAATGGATTACCACCTATGTGGTAATTAGGGGTTACCTTGTTTTTCCCAAAGGGTATGACTATACATTTTTGGCATTTAGCTTAAGGCCATGGCTCTGGCACCAGTTATCCATTTCTATGAGACCTTTCTGGAGGATGTCTGTGTCTGATGGAGTGTCAATTATGGTGCCCAGTTTGCAGTCATCTGCAAATTTTGTCAGCCACAATCCCCTATGTTTGCCTGCACTTCAGAAAAATAAATGCCGAACAAGAGGGGCCCAGGACTGAGCCCTGTGGGACACCGCCGTGACCGGCTTAGAGTCTGACATGGCACCAGCAACTCTAACCCTGTGTGTTCTGTCCTTGAGCCAGTTTGCAACCCATCTTGTGACATATGGGTTTACATCTAAGCTGGTGAGCTTTTCTATGATGCCCGAGTGGGGTATTGTGTCAAATGCTTTTGCTAGGTCAAGGTAGGCTGTGTGAACTGCCTTACCCTCATCAATGGCCTTAGTGACTGTTTGAAAAAGTCGACCAAGTTCAAGAGGCAGGATCTGCCCTTGACAAAGCCAAATTGGGTAGGATCCAGTGTCTGTAGGTCCCCAATGTCTTTATTTATGAGTTCCATTATGATCCTCTCCATAGCTTTGCAGACAAGGCTCGTCAAGCTTATGGGCGGTAATTTCCAGGGTCCGTAGAAGCACCGCCTTTGTGGAGTGGGACCACAGTTGTCGTCGCCATTCTTTGGTGCGTATCCTGTAGTAAGGCTAAGATTAAACAGCAGCCTTATGTGTGGGTTTAGTTCCTCATTGAGTTCGTGTAGCACACAGCCGGGGACACCGTCCGGTCCCATTGATGCTGTGTTTTTGCTTGAGAGAGCAGCTCTCACCTGTGCATCTGAGATGTTTGGGAGGCTAGTCTCTGGTGTGATAGATACTTCTCCTTTTGGAGGTGTGGGAGTGGAGAAATTTGCACTGAGCCGGTCTGCCAGTATGTTGGCAATGTCTGTGGGTTCAGTGATTTTTTTATCATTTTGGACCAATTCTGAGCATATCTGGGAGTTTCCACCCAGGTTTCTAACATAGCTAAAGAAGGCTTTATGATTGTCTTTTGTGTCATTAACGATTTTTCTCTCAAAGTTGGCCTTGGATGATTTTATGAGTGATCGTAGTTTTTTGCTAGTATTGATCAGAGATGCCTTCCCATTTAGGGATTTTGCTCCATCATGTAGTAGCTTTCTCCTCTTGTTGTAGAGTTTGTTTATGGCTGGGGTCCACCAGACCAGGCGCCTGCCTTTGGTGGAAAAAGTCTTGATTTTATTAGGGATTGCTTGATCCATACATTCCTGGAGGTGCTCGTAGAAGGCATTTGTAAGGGTTTCAGCAGCGTGGGTTGTGGTTTCCACTGGCTCGGGGGCCTTGAAGGATACCACTCCAGTCTTAAGAAGTGTGAAGTTTGCTTTTGAGAAGTTCTTCACTGTGGTCTTTTTGCTGGGGTGGGGCGGGATGTGGATCTCCAGTGAGATTAATTTATGGTCTGATCTCACCAATGAGGGATATACTTCCGTGTGGAGCATTTTGTCCTCATGTTTGTGATGATCAGGTCTAGTATATTTTCTCCTCTTGTGGGAATGGTGACTAGTTGTTCCATAGCATTTGAGTTTATGAACTCAAGGAACCTTTGGGCTAGGGTGTTGGGGCTTGAGTAATGTTCCCAGTCTATGTTTGGGTAGTTGAAGTCACCCAATATGATGGTGTTTGGAGAGACATTTATACTCTCCAGTGTCTTCAGGAAGGCTGTGTGGGTTTCCTGAGTTTGAGAAGGTGGTCTGTAGCATGTTACAAACTGTAGGGCAGTTTTACCTATGGTTAATTGCACCTGGATGGCCTCCGATGCTTCGTGCGTTGCCACTAACCTGGAGATGTGGGTATCCTTTATGAATATGGATACTCCCCCTCCTTTTGTAGTTCGGTCCGGATTTTGGGGCCGGAACGCATGATATGAGGTATAACCTGATAGTGTTGGGGTGCTCTCAGGAGCCTTGAACCAGGTTTCAGTCACAGCACAAACATCGATGTTCTCCATACTGAGGAGGGCTTCGAGGGCGTGCATCTTGAGGTTTAGACTTCTGGCATTGAGCAGTATCACCCTTAGTTTTTCTACATTTTTGTTTTCTAGGGCGGTAGGTTTATCATTTAAGCCTTGCCTAAAAAAGGCACTATGGGGGTGGCAAGAGCCTTTGCCAATATCCGGAAGCCCAGGGGTGACAGGTGCAAGCCGTCCCTTGCGAAGCAGCATGGCTTGTCAAGCATGTCATCCCAGGCAGACAGACATTGGATCCCCTTAGAATGACACCAGTAATTAAGCCAATTATTAAAGCTGATCATTTTGTCTCTGTATTGTGGCATCATTCTTGGTGAGGGTAGGATACTGCTCAGGGTCAGGGTCATACCGGCCTGGGCTACATAATCTGAGAGCTCCTCTATGTCTCTTTTCATGTAGTCCAGGGAGGTACGTCTCAGGTCGTTCACACCAGCATGGACAATGACCAAGTCATACTTGTACTTGCTGTGGAGTGACCTGAGTGCTTGTGTTATGTGGCGGATTCTAGCGCCTGACAGGCAGCTAACTGTGATCTTTTCCTTGTTCAGTCTGGTGAGTGGGACGTCAGTGTGTCTGACTATGGAGTCACCTATAACAAGTGTGCCTGGCATTGTGTTTGGCCTTAAGGGCTGTGACTGTTTAGCACAGTGACTTTGAGAACTATGTGTTGCATGTCTTATGTCTTGAGGTGGCAGTTGCTTGGGTGTCTGCTTTGGAGGTCTCTGTAGTTTTGGTAGATTTTTGATCAGTGCCTCCGAGTATGTCTTTGTGTGTTTGTTTTGCAGTTGTGATAGTTCTATGTGAAACTGGGTTTGTGGTGTGCGTGGTTTCCTTCTCCTCCTGTCTGGTCTTGCCAGTCCTGAGTTGAGAGCTCAGCCTCCAGTTTGGCTATATAGTTGCATCTCTCACATGTATTTGTGTTTTGTGGGAGAAGGAGTGGGTTTGTCTGTGTACATGAGGCAATTGTAACATTGCCTCAAGATGCCCAGATTCACCAGCTGAACAGGAGAGGACGCTAGCAACTGACCCTTCGACATGCTAGAAAAAGTGAAAAGTTTGCTGTGTAACTGAGTCAGAAGGGACCTATAGGGAAATGGGTACTCAAGGGGATTCTAGGCTAATGTAGTACTTTGTTTAGTATACAAGTACTTTACCTATATAAAAATGCTTTAGGAGCAAGTGCTGAGCTATTGAGATAGAGAATAGACTGTTTAGATTGCAAGTAGAGAAGTTCTAAGGGAAAAATTGAAGAGCAGACTTTACGGAGCCAGAAATATTTTAACCTTGTTTAACCGGCGCTGCCCGATGGTGCTTTATGGGCAACTCCGCGCTAAATCACGCCAAAGCGTGCTAAAGCGGGCTTTATAGCAGGGGGTTGAAAAGACCTAGGAATTGACCCAAAATGGCCAATAGACTACAAGTTTCTGGCTGGAACCACTGCTCTAGGGACAAATAGGCTGCTCAGTGCTCCCCACTCCCACTGGTGAACAAAGAAGCTTCCCTTTATCCAAATAAGGATATGGAATAGCACAGGAACCAAGCCAAAGCCCAGAGATCAGCAAACTCTGAAGACTGGACTATTCTAGTTCAGTAAGGTGGGAAAACATTTTTTTTTTTTTTTTTTTTTTTTTACAGAAAACAGACAGTAAATGCTATAAATGCTTTTAAACGGCTACCGCACTTGAGTGTGTTAGCCTACAGGTAAAATTAAGCAACAAGTAACTTTTTTAAAAGTGCAAAACAGTTAATCAACACAAAAACAGTTTAAATAGAATGCAGAGCTGTATAAACAGGCGAAAATGCAGTCGCTAAGCAGTAAATAATCAAAAAGCCAGAAAAAAATACTTAAATCAGGAAAAAGTCACTCTTTTGCTCTCTGCTGCTTGTAGAACTCTGCAGGACACCACGAGGAGCTGTGCTGAGTTGAATACAAGCGAAAATGCGCGCTAAAGCGGGCTTTATTACAGGGGGCTGAAAAGAGCTAGTAATTGACCCAAAATGGCCAATAGACTACAAGTTTCTGGCTGGAACCACTCCTCTAGGGACAAACAGGCCGCTCAGTGATCCCCACTCCCATTGGTGAACAAAGACGCTTCCTTTTATCCAAATAAGGATATGGAATAGCACAGGAACCAAGACAAAGCCCAGAGGTCAGCAAACTCTGAAGACTGGACTATTCTAGCTCAGTAAGGCGGGAAAATAAGAAGTTATGTACCTACCATAACGTTCCATGTTAGTTGTCTTCTCTCGCCTTCTTTCTTGCTTGCTTGATGGGTTCGGAGCCGATCCCTCGGCTCCGACTCGGCACTTGCTAAGCTCGAGAGTCACTTTTACCAGCTCGAGGCAGCCCCATATCCCATGATGCAAGGCGGTAAGTACCCAGATCTCGTTTGCTGACAAAGGGCAATAGCACCAAGCATAAAATACTTCCCAAAGGAAGAAAGAAACTTACAGATGGAAAAAGGACCAGGTCTGAATGGTCTTTAGCATAACAGTTTCTTATACAAGGTCTGTCCAGGCCAGGGGGAAGGAGGGAGGGTCGCAAGAAAAAAGCGGAAAGAAGACAACTAACATGGAACGTTATGGTAGGTACATAACTTCTTAATGTTAAGTTGTCAATCTCGCCTTCATTCTTGCTTGATGGGACCGTCCCTAGCACCTCTATCCTGGGTGGCTCAATGGAACAAACTCTTGAGGACTGTAGAGCCAAAACTGGCTCTGTCCCTGGAGGCCAAGTCCAATTTGTAATGGGAAACAAAAGTGTGAGGAGTAGCCCAAGTGGCGCTGCACAAATAGTGTCCAAAGGAAGTCTAGCTTGAAAAGCTGTAGAAGTAGCTAAGCTCCTAGTTGAATGTGCTTTAGGTTTTGAGCACAGCTGTTTTCCCTGAGCGATAAATTTCAGAGATGACCAAGAAAGCCATCTGGACAAGGTCACTTTAGAAACAGGAAGGCCTTTTTATTATCCGCATAGGAAACAAAAAGTTGATCAGATTTTCTAAATTTTTTGTTCTGTCCAAATAATATCTAAGTTGACGGTGGACATCAAGATAATGTAGCTTTTGTTCAGCTCTATCTGAATAGTTAGGAAAAATACAGGAGATCAATGGATTGATTCAGATTGTTCTTTGAAGCGACCTTAGGTAAAAAGGTTGGATTAGTTCTCAAAGATACTCTGTCTTTGTGAAAACCAAATAGGGGTCGAACCGAAGAGCATGAAGTTCAGACACTCTCCTGGCAGATGTAATAGCCACTAGGAATAAAGTTTTCCAAGAAAGATATTTCAGGGAACAAGAAACAGCTGGCTCGAAGCGGGGAAGAATCAAGCATGTCAGCACTAAATTTAGATCCCACTGAGGAGGAGGATTCCTGATTGGAGGTTTTAGTAGGAAAATTCCTTTCAAGAAGGCCCTGCAGAGCCTATGGGACATAATATTATGATCTGCTATCCCGACATGAAAATTGGAAATAGCAGCCAATTGAACTCTGACTGTGGAAGAAGAGGAGCCTGCATGAAAAATCTCTGCTAAGAAGTCCAGAACTGCCTGAACAGGGGCAGTAAAAGGATCAATATTTTGGGCCTTAGCCCAATAAGAGAAACGCTTCCATTTGCTTGTGTAAATCCTCCTGGTAGAGGATTTTAGCGGTTACTATGATGTCTCTAACTGGGTTAGAGATCAAAGGAAGCCTGGCTAAGGAAGGAAGTGGAGCAACCATGCTGTGAGGTTGAGAGAAGGGATTGACCGGTGCAGCTGACCCGATTGGTGAATCAGAAGATCTGGCACTGGGTCCAGATGCCACGGCTGCACCAAAAGGTGATGATGGAGAAACGGGAACCAAACTTGTCGAGGCCAGTAAGGGCCAATGAGAATCAATTTGGCTCTCAAAACGGTAGCTTTCTGGATCACCTGAGGGATCAGAGGAAATGGAGGGAAGGCATAAAGAAGTCCCTGGGGCCAATCCTGGGTCAGAGCGTCTCTGGGGATGGCCTGATAGAGGAAGAGGCTGAAGAAGTCTGGACATTTGCTGTTTTGGGGAGTAGCAAAAAGATCGCAACATGGACGACCCCATTCCAGAAAAATCTCTTCCGCTATAGATTGCTTGAGAGACCACTCGTGAGGCATGAGGATAGCTCTGCTCAATCTGTCCGCTATAATGTTGGTTTTCCCAGGGATATGCGTTGCTACCAGAAACCGATGAGAGGAGATCGCCCATTGCCAAAGTCTGAGCGCTTCTCGACACAAGGGGTAGGACTTGGTTCCGCCCTGTTTGTTGATATACCAAACTACAGACATGTTGTCTGTGTGGACTGCAATTGTCCCTACGGGAAGAAAGTCGTTGAGGGATTGCAACGTTAAAAGCACTGCTCTCATCTCCAGGACATTTATGTGCAGATGGTACTCGAACGGCTGCCACGTCCCATGAACCATCCTGCCCTGATAATGACCCCCACCCGATCAGGGAGGCATCCGTGGTGACAGTGGCTATCGGGGATGGGGTACAAAGTACCTGCCTTGGTGAACCTGAGACGATGTGATCCACCAAGCAAGATGCTCTTTGCATGTCTGTGTCACCAGAATCTGGTGACGCATTGGAAGTTGCTGGTATGACCACTGTGTGAACAGCATCCACTGAAGAAGGCGCATGTAGAATCGAGCCAGGGAAGAAGAGTAATGGCCGCAGCCATGAGACCTAATACCTTTAGAACCATTCTGGCCTGTATTTTCTTGCTGGCCAGAATGATCCTGACATGAGTCTGAATGTCTGAAACTCTTTGTTCTGTAAGGGTAGCTGACATCCGAACAGTGTTTAAGTTTGCGCCTATGAAGGTAATAGACTGGCAGGGCGATAAGGATGACTTTTCAAGTTGATTGAGATGCCCAAATGAGAACAAAGGTCTATTGTGTAATCCCTGGCTTGTATAAGCTGATGCCTGGTGGTGGCTGACAGGAGCCAGTCGTCGAGATACGGAAACACCTGGAATCCTTGACGTCTCAGGTGAGCCGTGACCACTGCCATGCATTTGGTGAACACTCTGGGGCTGTAGTGAGACCAAAGGGCAGGGCTCTGAACTGGAAATGACTGGACCCCAGCCGAAAGCGGAGAAATCTCCTGGAGCGTCTGTGAATTTTGATGTGATAGTACGCATCCTGAAGATCTATTGAGCACATCCAGTTGTCCTTCTGTAAGAAGGGCAGAATTGACTGAAGAGTGACCATTCGGAATCTTGTCTTCCTGACAGACTTGTTGAGTCTGCTGAGATCCAATATTGGTCTCCAGTCTCCCGTCTTTTGGGGACCAAAAGAACCTTGAGTAGATTCCGGGCTCTGAATGGTCTATTGTAACTGGCTGAATGGCTCTTTTTTGCAGTAGTTTTGAGATTTCTGACTCTGCAGTCTCCCTTAGACCGGGTGGTACATCTGGAGGGGAACATGAGGGAAGGGACTTTCCTCGAAAGGAATTATGTAACCCTTGGATATGATCGACTGTACCCATCTGTCTTGAGTGAGGGAATGCCAGGCTTCTGGGTACAGTGATAATCTTCCCCCGACTGCCTCTAAGGAGGGACAGCCGGGCAACACCTCAGGGATGCTGAAAGGGCTTGTCAGAGAGAGGCTCCCTGTTTCCCTGGTTCTTCGGACCCCGTCTGCCTCTAGAGCGGCGTCTGTTGTTGTTACCCCCTCTGCCTCTAGGGGTAAACTGACCACGTGAATCCGGCGTGACTCCTTGGGATTTACGGAACCACATCTTCCCGCCCTTCTGTCCTTTGGGATAAGGTCTAGAAGGGGTGGAAAAACGGACTCCAACAGCAGAAAGAGTCTTGCCGTCCTGCTCGCACCTGGTCAAGGTTTCCTTCACCTGAGGGCCAAACAAAGCTGATCCATCAAAGGGAGAATTTGTGAAGGACGCCTTAAAGGGATCTGCAAAATCACATAGCCGCATCCAGGCTTGGCGTCTAAGAGACACACCTGTGCCTGCAGCTCTACTCGCTCCATCCGCAGCATAAGATATTAGCCGCATGGAGGAGTTTGCAATGGAATTGAGGGTTCCTAGCTGCGAAGCAATTTTTTCTTGAGCCCCTGCAGCTGTAGGATCCTGAACTACTTCTCCCAGCTCCTTCAGGATATCCCTCTGGAGTCTGGTGAAGTGACATAGGTAATTCAGCGAACGCATAGCAAAGGTCGCTGAGGAAAACATCCGCTTACTGTATTTATCCATGGTCCTAGAGTCCTTATTAGGAGGATGGACGGGCACGGAAGGATCTGCAAGTTCCTTTTTGGTGGCCGCAGCAACCACCATGGCATCAGCGGGGACACCCTTAGTAAGGAATTGTTTGTCACACAGGGCAGTGATAAATTTTGAAGGCCTCCTAGGGACTGGCTCTACAGAGTCAGGAGCTGCCCACGCCTTCGTGCAATAACCTGCATAAGGGGTCGAAGGCGGAGACACCCAGGAGGTGGAGGGCCGAGATCCAAACGCCTCTAGGTATACTGACTCATCCTCAGAGGGATTGTTGGTGGGCCAGTTTCCCCTCTGTTTCAGAAGTTCTAGGATGTCTGAGAAGGAGACATCCTCAGAGGGGATCTAGGGATCCCTCTGACTCATCAAAGTCAGTATCCGAAGTGACAGACTCGGGGGAGTCTACATGCTTCCTCTTACAAGTCCTCTTCCTAGGAGGATCTCCCGAAACATCAGGAGAATCCTCGGAAGAGGGGGAAATTCCCAATGGGGAAACCTGAGGCGGAGGATCTCTGGGTCCTGTAGCAAGAGAAGTGGCAGAGATGTCAACAGGTACTATAGAGGGAGGAGCTACGGGAACAGACTGCTGACTGATACCAGTGGCCAGTACACTCTTCATCACCTCGAATGCTCCCCTCCCAGGCAGGTCCGAGAGAACCCGCTCCGAAGAGCTAGGAACTCCAGGGACCACCGAAAGGGAAGCCTCCAAGGCAGATGTCGGAGCCGAGCTCACCAAGGCCGAGGCTCCAAGGGGAAGAGCGGGCTCGGACAAGGGTCCGATGCCACTCACCCCCTCGGAGGAGACCATGGAAGCCCGACCACCGAATCCCTCTAAGGAAGGTCTCGAAGAGGAGATGAGTAGAGGCTGAAGGAACAGAAGGGGGTATCCGTCCTCCAGCCGTAGCAGTAACCATTCCCGAAGACTCCAACTCCAAGCTCTGGGGTAGAGTTGAAGGAGGAACTGTAACGGGGTGTGGACCCACAGTCATCTGTTGAGACGGACTATGCAACATTTGGGCCAGTACCTGTGACTTAAGTAATCTACTGACCACTCTCTCTAGGTCATGATCTGACAACCTGGATGACCTTGAAGATCGGCTCCGATGGCTCCGTTCCGATAGAAGAGGTGAAGCCGGAGCCGAAAGTATCGGCTCCAAGGAAGGAGACCTCGACCTCTTCCTGGAATGAGCCATCGGAGCCGATACTATAGATCCTGTCGGAGCCGACCTCTCGGAGCCGACAGGAAGCCTCGATGTATCGGCTCCAGCCGGAGCCGATACAGCCACCAAAGTAACGGTGTCGGAGCCGATCGGAGCCGACACCGATGCCTGTGCCACATGGGTGTCGGAACCGATCGGAGCCGACATCGAAGTGGTCACTACAGATTCGGCACAGATAGCCATCGGTGCAGAAGGCTTTAAGCCAGAATCGGCTCCAGCCGGAGCCGATCTCGACTTGGTACGAGTCGGAGCCGAGGCCGCAGGCTTAGACACAGAAGCCTGGGCCTTGGTAGATTTAACTGATTTGGATGGAGCCGACTTAGCCGGAGAGCCCTCCGGCTTAAGAAGGCCCCTAAGGATCAGTTTATTACGTCTTTCCTGCAGGACTCTCTGGCTGAAGGAATGACAAATAGCACAGGAGTCCTGCAGGTGAAGAGGGCCCAGACAATACAGGCAAGAAGTGTGACCGTCTGTCAGAGACATCTTCTGACAGCACGAGTCACACTTCTTAAAACCTGAGACCCTCTCCTTTGACATGGTGCTTTACACAACACACACACACACCAGTCAAAAACTAACTTAAATAAAATACCAAAAAAGGTATTTCTATAAACAACACACACACCCTAACAGGGGGGGGATGGGATGGTTAAATTTGACTAAAATAAAATAGAAAAGACAGGGATTTTCTGTCACAAAAGGTAAAAAATTAACTAATAACCAATAACTAAGGGTTTTTTAAGAAAAAGGGGCTTAAAAATTCAAAAAGAGAATCACTTACCAGGAGCTGGTAAAAGGAGGACCTCATAAGCGAAGCGGCAAACGAGATCTGGGTACTTACCACCTTGCATCATGGGATATGGGGCTGCCTCGAGCTGGTAAAAGTGACTCTCGAGCTTAGCAAGTGCCGAGTCGGAGCCGAGGGATCGGCTCCGAACCCATCAAGCAAGAATGAAGGCGAGATTGACAACTTAACATCAAGATTTTTTTTTTTTTGTTTTTTTCTTTTTTGCAGAAAACAGAAGAAAAACAGACAGTAAATGCTATAAATGCTTTTAAACGGCTAGCGCCAATTGTGAGCAACCTTTTAAGAAGGCTCTACACAACCTATGTGACATTAAGTTGAAAGCAGAATCATCATTGTGAGCCAATTGTGAGCCAATTGTGAGCCAGTATGACTTTCGGCATCTCCCCCGGAGAGGGGATTAGGGTAAAGTAGTTGCTGCACTTGGCATTCATGGGAGTTGCAAAGAGATCGCAGCAAGGCTGACCCCATGTTCGGAAAATAATTTCTGCTACATTGTGATTGAGAGACCACTTGAGGCATTAGGATTGCTCTGCCCAGCTGGTCCGCTATCACACTGGACTTCCCCGGAATGTGCATTGCAATTAGAAAGCACTGGGAAGAAACTGCCCATTGCCAAACTCTTGGGGCCTCTCAACAAAAGGGGTAAAAGATGCGGTTCCCCCCTGCTTATGTACCAAACCACATACATATTTTCTGACTGTATCACAATTGTCCCTAGAGGGAGAGAGTCATGAAGTGCTTGCAATGCAAGAAGCACTGCTCTCATCTCTAGTACATTTATATGCAAATGAGCCTCGTGTTCTTGCCATGTACCTTGGACTGTTCTTCCCAGATAATGCCCCCTCCCAACCCTATCTCGGAAGCGTCCATGGTCACTGTAGCTATGGGTTGTTGTGGAACAAAGGGTCTGCCTATTGTGACATAAGTGGAGTGTATCCAACATCTTAAGTCGCTCTTGCATGATTCTGTTATTCAGATCAGCTGAGACATTGGAAACTCATGATGTGACCACTTGGAGAACAAAAGCCACTAAGGATCCTCATATGTGCATTCTGGCAAGAGGGGACAGTGCAATTGTGGAAGCCATTGTTTCTAGTAATCTTAAAATTATCTTTGCTTTCAGTTTGGTCTTGGGAAGGAGGTGAAGTATCTGCTGCCTGAGCGCTACAACCCTTTCTGTTGGAAGATGTGCTACCATGGCGGAGGTGTCTAGATCTGCACCTATAAATGTAATATGTTGTCCGGGCAACAAGGCAGACTCTTGAAAGTTTACTGTAATACCCAGCTGATTACAAATGCCCAAAGTTAGATCCCTGGTTTGTAGGAGTAGATGCTTGGCGGTGGCAGATAGGAGCCAGTCGTCTAGACAGAGAAACACTCTGAATCTTAGAAGCCTCAGGTGAGCCGTGACTACTGCCATGCACTTGAACACTCTGGGGGCTGTAGTGAGACCAAAGGGCAGAGCTCAGAATGGGTAATGGCTGGCTCCCAGCCGGAAGCCTACGTACCTTCTTGATGTCCTGTTCATTTTTATGTGGTAGTAAGCACCCGGCAGTAGTGGTGCTGCGGTAGCGTTGTCGCCTCACAGCAAGACATTGTCGCGTTCGATTCTCAGCTAGAGCGTCTTCTGTGTGGAGGCATGCGTGAATGGGCGTGCCTTCGTTGAAGGCTGTGCATCAGGGCTGGTAACTACGTAAAAATCCACTACCAAACATTAGCGGACCGGAGTTCTGCTGTGGCGACCCCTGAGCCGAAAGACACAACAAAGTAAGCATCTTGGAGGTCTGTCTAGCACATCCAATAGTGTTTCCCTAAAAGGGAAGTACAGATTGCAGTGTCACCATTCAGAACTTTGACTTCTTGACAAATTTGTTTAATTTGCTTAGGTCTAATATGGGCCTCCAAGTCCTCTGTTCTTTTGGCACCAAAAAGAATCTTGAGTAAGTTCCGAATCCTATTTTGTCTGTGGGGACTTCTTGGGTGACTTTTGTGCAGCAACTTATGAATCTCTATACTTGCTTGTTCCCTTAGACTGGGTGGAACATCTGTGACTGTTCTGGTCTGTGGAACAGGATTGGAAAATGGGATGGCATATCCCCTGGATATTATATTTAGTACCCATTTGTCTAGTGATATTTTGCCAGGCTTCAGGGTACATCAATAAAGATCCCCCGACTGCCTCCAGAGGGGAGCAGACAGGCCTCCTTTCAGGAGTGCTGATAAGGGCGTCCGCGAAATGGATCATGTCACCCTGGTTTTGCGGGCCCTCTCCGCATCTGGGGCGGCGTCAACCATTACTGCCTCCCTCTGCCCCTGGGGAAGGAATCACCCCATGCACCCTGGAAAACTCTCTGGGATCTTTTGAACCACATTTTTCCGCTCTTCTGGCCTTTAGGATAAGGTCTTGAAAGTACAGAAAAATGCACTCCAATGGCAGAGAGTTTTTCCTTCCTGCTCGCACTGGGTTAGTGTCTTACTTTGGGTCCAAAGAGTGAGGAACCATCAAAAGGGGCGTTGGTAAAGGTGGACTTAAAGGGCTCTGCAAAACTGCACAAGTGCATCCAGGAGCGTCTAAGGGAAACTCCGGAACCTGGTACCCTGCTCACTCCATCTGCTGAGTAGGATACAAGCCTCATGGAGGAGTTGACAATTGAAATTAAGGTGGACAGCTGGGAGGAGACCTTCTCATTCAACCCCTGCAGCTAATGAACCTTGTAGATAATCTCTTAGCTCTTTCAGGAGATATCTTTGTTGCCTTGTAAAGTGGGATAGGTAGTTCAGCAATCGCAGTATAAAGTTGCTGACGAAAAGACAAGCTTCCCGTTATCTGTCCATAATTTGAGAATCTTTATTCAGGAGGAGGAGCAGATGAGTAAGTCTCTGCAAGTTCTTTCTTGGTGGCTGCTGTCACCACCATAGCATCTACGGGTACCCCCTTGGTTAGAAAATCCTTACCTGAAGGAGCTGAAAAAAATTTGTTTTGTCTCCGGGGGACTGGTTCACTTGTGACGAGGACTCCCACGCCTTTCGACTAACCAGGTGAATTAGCTCATCGAAAGGCTGAAGGTAGAGATCCAAAAGCCTTCAGGTACACTGACTTCTCATCAGAAGGGGGTGGTGGCATGCCAGCCACCGCTCTGCTTGAGGACCTCTCGAATATCTGCAAATGAGATATCAGAGGACGACTGTGAGGACCCTTCTGACTCATCGAGGTCAATATCTGAAGTGATGGACTCATCTGAGGAGTCCATATGCTTCCTCTTGCAAGTTCTCTTCCGAAGTGGCTCCTCACAAGGATATTACGGGGAGGCCTCGGAGGAGAGGGTTTCACCCATTGTGCGATCGTGAGGCTCTAGATTTCTGCTGTCCTGTGGAATGGGTGGTGTCAAGACAGTAGCCTTAAGGGGACGAGAAAGAACAGTTTGGTACCTACCATAAATGTATATGTTCGAGTGCTAATACAGCTGCAGTAATCACAGATGGGTTCTCTGCCGTCAGGCGGGTCCTCGGTCGGCCGAATTCCAAAGTCTAGGTCCGGCGTCGGTTGGTGTCGCTTTCTCTCTTGATGTCAGTGAGGCCAGAGTATATAAGACACAGCCAACACCATGTTCTTCAGTCTTTCTTGCCCCAGATGTCAGGTGCCCCCAGAAGGAAGGCAATACATAAATAATATATATATATATATATATATATATATATATATATATATATACATATACAAGCAATGCAATATAATCCAAAATCAGTAGTTGCAAGCAAATAAACCATAGAAGGATAACCCAGTCAGGTTGTATGAAGAGGGGGTTAGGCACTATGTCTTTACCAAGTGGGGAAGGCGGGAGGGTAACCTGTACTGCAGCTGTATTAGCACTCGAACATCTACATTTATGGTAGGTACAAAACTGTATTATGTTAATCGTACATACAGCTGCAGTAATCACAGATGGGTAGAGTCCCAAAGCTACACACAGGGTGGTAGGTACTAGTTGGAACTGGGATGAGCCAGAATGCCCTGCAACACAGCAGTGGCAAAGCCTGCTCTAGTTTTGGAATATAAAGGCAGGTGGTAGTGTTTTGTGAAGGTATGTACAGAACTCCAAGTGGCTGCCTCCAAAATGTCTTTGGTAGGGACTCCTCTGAGGAAGGCTGTAGAGGTGGCTGTGGCCCTGGTGGAGTGGGATCTGATGCCTGTGAGAACAGATTTCCCATGATATGAATAACAGAACCGTATGCAGTGGCCTATCCACTTTGAAATTGTCTGCTTGGTCACTGGCTTCCCCTTGAGCCCCTGCAGCACAGGACACAAAAAGTTGTTCTGATTTCCTGAAGGACTTTGTTCTGTCCAAATAATAGCGTAGCTGCCTATGGATGTCTAAAGAAAGTAGCAACCTTTCCCCTTTGTTTTGAGGATTGGGGTAAAAGGTAGGTAAGTGTATGGCTTGGTTTAAAGCTACCCTGGATACCACTTTAGGCATAAATGACGGGTTGGTACGAAGGGAAACCCTGTCCTGATGGAAGATGAGGAAGGGCTGCACCGCCATGAGGGCCTGTAGTTCCGAAACCCTACGAGCTGAAGTGATGGCCAGAAGGAAGGCTGTTTTCCAGGACAAATATTGCAAATCTGTTGATGCAGCTGGTTCAAAAGGAGGCAATGTTAATTTTTCTAGAATGTAATTAAGATCCCAGGCTGGTGTTGGTTGTTTCCTTGGTGGTCTTATATTCTTAGCCCCTCGGAGGAACTGTCGTAAGAGTGGATGAAAAAATAAAGGTGGATTCGAGTTGAATTCTGCAGAAATGGCTGAGGCATGGATTTTTATGGAGGAAAATGAAAGTCCACTGTTCAGTAGCTCAGCTAGATACTGTAATATCTGAGGCAAATTCAGCTTCCTAGGGTCCTGCCCTTTTTTCTCATTCCAAGAGCAGAACCGTTTCCATTTTGCGGTGTAAGCCTTTCTAGTAGATGGCCTTCTGGCCTCCAAAATGACATCCTGCACCTCCTTGGAGAGTAGGGTCTGTTGTGGTGTTAAGGAATTTTCCATGCAGCAAGATTGAGTGTTTTCAGCTGACCGTGAAGTGTTTTGTAGCTGTGCTGAGTCAGCAGAAGAGGCATTAGAGGTAGGGACCAGGGAGGAGTATGTGTTACACTCCTCAGGAGCGGATACCAGTGTTGCCTTGGCCAATCTGGAGCAATCAGTATAATCTTCAGTCTGTCTGCTCTTGCTTTCAAGAGCACCTTGGGCAGAAGTGGCAGAGGTGGGAAAGCGTAAACTGTCCATGCTGTCCAACTGAATGAAAGAGCATCCACTCTCCAGGCCTTTGGATGAAAGGTCCTTGAACAAAACTTTTCCAATTGATGATTCCTGTGGGAGGCAAAAAGATCCATGTCTGGCCTCCCCCACTCTTGTATTATCTCTGTAAACACCTGAGGATGCAACTTCCATTCGTGTGGGTCTGTCATATTTCTGCTTAGATTGTCTGCCAGCGTGTTTTCCAATCCTGGCAAGTACTGTGCTTGAAGTTCGATTTGCCAAGGTCCAAAGAGTCATGGCTAGTCTGCACAAGGGGGTATGAATGTGTTCCTCCTTGTTTGTTTATGTACCACATTACTGTGGTGTTGTCTGTTCTTATCAGTAATTGTCCTGGATGCAGGAGGTCCTTGAAAGCTGTAAAAGCCTTTATTACTGCTAGCATTTCTTTTTGATTGATGTGAAGGTGCTTTTCCTTTTGTGACCATTTGCCCTGAATGCACCTGTCATGTGCGCCCCCCAGGCGTAATCTGAGGCGTCTGTTTTGATGACTTGGTTTGCTTGAGGCTTGCAGAATGGGAGGCCTGTGTTTGCTTGACATGCTTGGGCCCACCATAGAAATTTCTTTTGCAAACATGGAATTATTGGTATTATTGTTTCCAAACTGTGACTGTGTTGAGACCATAGGTTTTTTTAGGTACCATTGAAGTTTCCTCATATGCACCTTTGCACATGGGATTATAAGAATGCAAGATGCCATGAAGCCCACAGCCTGCAGGATTTTCCTTGCAGTAAGCCTGGTACATTTTGCTAGTATTTTGAAGTACTGAGTTAGCTGCCCCTGTTTTTCTGGCGTTAGATAGGCTATCTGGGTGTTTGTGTCCAAGTTGGCACCCAGGAAAGTTATTTTCTGAGATGGTGTTAGCCTGGATTTCTCTTTGTTGATTGTATATCCCAGAGAATGCATTAACCGTGTTACATAAGCCAGATGTTCCAGAAGTGTGTGCTTGCTGTCCGCTTGGATCAGGCAGTCATCCAAATAAGGGTAAATTTGTATCCCTTGAAGTCTGCAGTAGGCAATCACTGATGCCAGGCACTTTGTGAATACTCTAGGCGCAGTAGATAAGCCAAAGGGCAATGCAGAGAATTGATAGTGGATTGAACCTGCAAGAAATCTGAGGTATCTTCTGCAACTTTGTCTGATTGGGACATGCAGGTATGCCTCCTTGAGGTCCAATGTTACCAGCCAAAACTCCTTGCCCAGCATGGGAAGAAGCTGCTGTAATGTGAGCATCTTGAATTTTGGTACGAGTAAAAAAGTGTTTAGGATGGATAAGTCCAAAATGGGTCTCCAGTCGGTTCCTTTCCTTGGTACCAGAAAAAGTCTTGAATAAAAACCTTGACCTTGTTCGTGAGTAGGTACCTCTTGTATAGCTCTCATGCTTATGAGCTTTGAAATTTGTAGTTGTGCCTCTGCCCTTTGAAGGTGTGGCATGCCTCTCATTTTTGGAAGAGTGTGGAATTGAAATTTGTAGCCTCTGTTTATAACGTCCAGGATCCATTTGACTGTTGTGACAATATGCCAATTTTTTGCAAATAATGCAGGCTTTCCCTCCCAAAGGTGCTGCCAGCTGAGACCTGCTTGGCATGGAAATGAGGGAGTCATTGGGTTTGTTTCCTGTATTGTTGTGCACGGTCTTCGCCACCTGTTGGCGCTGGAGTTTGCCATTGTCGGCCTCTATATGATCCTTGTGATTGCCCTCTGCCCCTTGTGCGTCTGTATCTACCTCTTTGGGGCTTGCCAGTGGCTGGAAAGGACCAGTTTTTTGAAGGCCAATTTCTGCTAAAACGTGGTGGTTGGACCTGTAAAAAAGCTTTGACAGTTTGCATAGATTTGGCTTTTTCTTCCATTTTCCGTAATATTTCCTCAGCATTAGTACCAAACAGCACATCCTTTTGTAAAGGAGCATCTAGAAGTTTAGCTTTTACATGATCAGGCAAACTTTGTTCCCTAAGCCAGGCATGTCTACGAATGACTGATCCTGTAGCAGCCGCTCTGCTTGAGGCCTCTAGGGCATCATAGCCACATTGTAAGGTGCGTTTACCCACTTGCTCTGCACTATGCATCATATCCTGTAATTCCTTTAAATCTGGTTGTTCAGGTTGAGACATTTTATTCCTCAATTGTGATAACAGGAACTGTTGATATTTAAGCATATGAAACTGACAATTTAAGGCCCTCATGGCAAGGGTGGCCGAGGTATATACCTTTTTTCCCCCACCTTTCTAAAGATCTTGACTCTCTTTCGGCAGGAAGTGGATTTTTGGCAGTAGAGGCCTTCAATCCCTTGGGGCCTTGAGAAATGGTTTCAGGATCAGCATTATGGCTTTTGTAGAGAAATTGGTGAGAGTTAGATTTGACTGGTGCAAGAGGCAGGGAATCCGAGTTAAGGCAAGCCTCCGAATAAACATCAAGTATGTCCAAAACAGGAGGTATCGCCAGAGGCCTGTGTTGAGGTAACAAAAGAAATTCCCTAAGTCTTTTCTTGGAATCAGAAAAGTCTTGGCCTTCCCAATGGAAGTGTTCCCTTAAAGTGTGCAAGGTTTCCCCAAATGAAAAATCCTCAGGAGGAGATACAGAAGGGATGGACTGCTCTGCATCCGAATCTTCAAAAGGGGAGTAAGAGTGTTCCTCTACATCAGAATGTTCTGATAAAATGGAGCCCTGATCAGAAGAGGGAGAATCTTCCTCCACTCTGGGTCTCTTGTCTGGAGGGGGTTGAGAACGCCTGATAAGAGTAATCAAATCCTCTGCCATTTTAAGCATCTGTTTTTTAGGCATGGGGCCTGGAGAAGGGCCCTGTGCAACAGGCCTCTTGGGATGCCTGGCTGCTTTGGATTTAGTAAAGGCCTTAATAGAAAAAGAAGATGAGGGTCTAAAGACACCATGGGTGGAAGTGGACCTGTCCACATTAGGAGGCTCAACATTAGCAATGGCTTCGGTTGTAGTCTGAGAAAGGGCCGAGGTACTGCTGTCTCGGGTACAGAGGACACCGCCAAGGGAGTGTCGTCGGTAGTCAGGGACTGCAAAGGCGTCTCGCTGAGAACCGGACCATGTGTAGCCGGTTTTGGCGTGGTGTCGGTCCTTGTCCTTGCGTTTTGTGGACAAAACGGTAGTCGGAGTCTCCGACGACATTTTATAATCAAATGCTTTACCAAAAAAGTGTTGGGCGAACTCCGCCCGACGTTTAATAGTGCGTTTATTGAAAGTAGCGCAAAAGCGACAGCCCGAGACGTCGTGGTCTGGGCCTAAACAAGGTATGCAGAGGGAATGGAAATCCTTATGCGGTATTTGCTTCCCACAAGAAATACAATTATTAACTTTTTCTGACATCGGTCTGAGGCAAGAAAAGTTTCCCCAATGGGGTACATGGCTTTAATGAAGACTTCGGTTTCCAATTTTTTCGTAATTCAGGAGCTGGCCGACCGGCACTTGCGAAATGCTTCTGCTTCGGGCACCGCGCGGCAAAAAAAACTGAAGAACATGGCGTCAGCTGTGTCTTAGATACTCTGGCCTCACTGACGTCGAGAGAAAGCGACACCAACTGACGCCGGACCTAGACTTTGGAATTCGGCCGACCGAGGACCCGCCTGACGGCAGAGAACCCATCTGTGATTACTGCAGCTGTATGCACGATGAACATCTACTATCCTTCTGTGGTGCTGAATGGGTAAACAACACACATCCGCTCAAAGGCAGATCCCGCCTACTCCTAAGACTCCCTCGGCTCAGAGGAAACAGAGGAAGACACCGGAACCAACAAGATCGGACCCAATGGCGATGTGGGAGCTGAACTAACCCGGCCCGCCTCTCCGAGAGGTAGACTCGGCATCAAAGAAGATCATGGCAGAGAATCCCCCTCAGGGCCAACCAGGGATCCGTCTCCCAGAATCCCCGGACGGCTCTAACAGAGTCGAAGCAGATGTCGGCTCCGTGAACACCAAAGGGGGCCCCGGAACCAACGGATCCACAGTACGTTACCAAGTATCCTGGCTCAGAAGGACAACCTTGGCTCAGAGGAGGAAAGTACAGTTTTGTACCTACCATAAATGTAGATGTCCGAACAGGATAGCATCTGCAGTCATAACAAATGGGTTGTCCTGTCGTCAGGCAGCCCTTCGGTCGGCCGGATTCCAAAGTCTGGGTCCGGCTTCGGCTGATGTCGCACTTCACCCGACGTCATCTCTGCTGGTCTTCGGGTATAAAGGCATCAGCCAACGCCATTTTCCTCAGTGTTTCTTGCCCCAGATGCCAGTTGCCCTCTTGGAAAGCTAAATTTTGGATAAATGCCAATGTTTCCAAAAAGTAGAAGGCAAACACAACAAATAAGCATGTATGTACATATATACAAACAAATACACCATAAGAGACTCCCCCCTAGCTAGCTATTAGGAGGGTAAATACCCTAGGAGTACCACAGAGGGGAAGGAGGGTGGGTAATCCTGACTGCAGATGCTATCCTGTTCGGACATCTACATTTATGGTAGGTACAAAACTGTACTATGTCCTTCAAGGATGCATCTGCAGTCATAACAAATGGGTAGAATACCATAGCCAAACTAGGGGTGGAGGAAGAAAAAAAAAAATTATGGTGTAGTTAGGATCCCTTGCAGTACAGCAGTGGCAAACCCTGCTCGGGATCTAGAGTATAGAGGTAGATTATAATGCTTGGCAAATGTATGCACGGAGGTCCAAGTAGCCGCCTCAATAATGTCCTTGGTTGCCACTCGTAAGAAAGCTGTGGTAGTGGCTGTTGCCCTTGTAGAATGAGGTCTTATGTTCTGTGGAATTGGTTTTCCATGGTAGGAGTAACAGAATCTTATGCAATTTCCTATCCATTTAGAGATTGTCTGTTTGGAAATTGCTTTTCCTTCCCTTCCTGTTGCATAGGCTACTAAAAGCTGGTCAGTTTTTCTGTTACCTTTGGTTCTGTCCAGGTAGTAGCGTAACTGTCTATGTACATCCAAGGTATGCAGCAGTCTTTGCCCCCTGTTCTGTGGGTTGGGAAAGAAGGTAGGTAGGTGGATTCCCTGGTTTAAAGACACTCTGGATACCACCTTAGGCATAAATGTAGGATTAGTTCTCATGGACACCCTATCTTGATGGAAGATTAGGAAGGGGTGTACTGCCATTAAGGCCTGTAGTTCAAACCCTCCTTGCTGAAGTAATTGCCAGTAGGAAAGCAGTTTTCCATGATAGGTGTTGAAGATCTGCTGTTGCTGCTGGTTCAAATGGAGGGAGTGTTAATTTTTCTAGCACAAAGTTCAAGTCCCATGCTGGCAATGGTGGTTTCCTAGGAGGTTTTACATTCTTGATCCCTCTGAGGAACTGCCTGAGTAGAGGATGCGAAAAGACAGGTGGATCGAAGCTGTACTCTGCTGAAATAGCTGATGCATGTATCTTGATGGAGGAATAGGACAGGCCTGTGTGTAGAAGCTCTGCCAAGTACTCCAGGATGTTAGCAATATCTATGTTCGACACATCTTTTCCTCTTTCAGCACTCCAAATGACAAACCTTTTCCATTTTCCTGCATAGTTCCTTCTTGTTGAAGGTCTGCGTGCTTCAAGGATAATGTCTTTAACCCTTTGGGATAGGTCTGGGTTAGATGCTGCTATGTGATGTTCCAGGCAGTCAGTTGCAAGGTTTTTAGGTTTGGGTGCATGATGTTGTAGTTGTCCTGAGTTAACATCAAAGGCATCAGGGGTATTGACCACATTCTCCCCCGAGACATGCTCCTCAGCAATGGATACCAGTGTTGTCTTGGCCAATTCGGAGCTATCAGGATTATCCTTGGGCATTCCTCTCTGATTTTCAGTAGTACCTTGTGCATCAAGGGAAGAGGTGGAAATGCATATGCTGTCAGGCCTTTCCAACTGAAGGATAGAGAGTCCACCTTCCATGCAAGTGGGTGGTATGTCCTTGTGCAAAATTTTTTCAGCTGGTGATTGAGTGGGGATGCGAATAGGTCTATTTGTGGCATTCCCCATTTCTTTGTGATGGCCTTGAAGATGTCCGGGTGTAGCATCCATTCGTGAGCATCCGAGGTGGTTCTGCTTAACATGTCTGCTAGGGTGTTTTCTTTTCCCGGCAGAAATATTGCCCGTAACTGGATGTTGTAGCTCAGAGCCATATTCCAAAGGTCCAGAGTCATTCTGCATAGTGGGTATGAATGAGTGCCTCCCTGTTTGTTGATGTACCACATGACTGTGGTGTTGTCTGTCCTTATCATTAAATGGCCTTCTTTGAGGAATGGTCTGAATTTCTGGATTGCTAGTTTTACTGCCAGCATTTCTTTTTGGTTTATGTGCAGGTGCAGCTGGTCTTGAGTCCACAATCCTTGTATGCATTTGTCCAACAGGTGCGCCCCCCAGCCAAGGTCTGAGGCGTCTGTTGTGATGGTTTGGCTTGCTTGAATGTTGTGGAAGGGTAAAAGCCTGGGTTTGACTGGCATGCTTGAGCCCACCATAGGAACTCCTGTTTCAGGCATGGGATTAGTGGGATTTCGGTTTCTAAGCTGTGCCTGTGTTGAGACCATAAATTCTTTAGGTACCACTGTAGCTTTCTCATATGCAGTCTGGCATGTGGGACCAAGATTATGCATGATGCCATGAAGCCCAAGGCCTGCAGTACTTTTCTTGCTGTTAGTTTGTTCTGCTTTGTTAATGCCAAGAAGTAAAGAGGGAGTTGTTTTTGTTTTTCTGCAGTTAGGAATGCCATTTGTTTTACTGTGTCCAATTCCGCACCCAAGAATGTTCTTGTTTGGGATGGTATCAGTCCTGACTTTTGTAAATTGACTGTGTATCCCAGGGCTTGTAGTAAGCAAATGACTCTTTGTAAATCTGTTGTCAGCTTGCTTTTGTTGTCCGCTTGTAACAGGCAGTCGTCCAGGTATGGATAAATTTGGATTCCTGTAGCCTGCAGTGAGCGATTACTGATGCCAGGCATTTTGTGAATACTCTGGGCAGTAGATAAGCCAAAGGGCAATGCTGAGAATTGATAATGCTCTGATCCTGCAAGAAATCTGAGGTATCTTCTGCAATTTGGTCGTATGGGGACGTGCAGGTATGCCTCCTTGAGATCTAGAGTTACCAGCCAACACTCCTTGCCCAGCACGGGAAGAAGTTGCTGTAGGGTCAGCATTTTGAATTTTGGGACAATGATGTATGTGTTTAAGATGGACAGGTCGAGAATAGGTCTCCAACTTTTCTCTTTCCTTGGTACTAGGAAGAGTCTGGAGTAGAATCCTTTGCCCTGTTCTGTTATAGGTACTCTTTCCACAGCTCTCATCTTTGTTAATTCCGCTATCTGCTTTAGAGCTTCTGTTTTTTGATTTGGAGGTAGGTTTGGCATTCCTCTTTTACTGGTAAGGTGTGGAAGTGGAACCTGTAGCCTTGGTCTATGGTTTGCAAAATCCACTTGTCTTTTGTGATATAGTGCCAATTTTTTGAAAATATGGCTAACTTTCCGCCTAAAGGTGCTGCTATTTGTTCCCTGGTAGGCGGTGTCAGAGCCAAGTCACTGTGATTGTCCTGTTGTAGTGGCAGTGGTTGTGTCTGTGCCTCGGTTATTGCCTTGCCACTGTCGTCCTCTGTAGGCACCTCCTCTGGATTGATTTCTGCCTCTAGAGCGTCTATTCCTGCCTCTGAGATTTTGAGGAGTCTGGAAAGGACCAATTTTTGGCAGGCCAGTTCCTGCTAAACCTTGGGGGCTGAACCTGTAAGAAATCCTTAACTGTTTGTACAGATTTTGCCTTCTCTTCCATTTTCTTCATTACTTGCTGAGCAGGTGTACCAAATAGACTGGTCTTATCCATAGGAGCATCTAACAGCTTTGCTTTAACATGATCCAGCAAGGCCTGTTCTTTCAACCATGCATGCCTTCTTATCACTGTGCCAGTCATGGCTGATCTAAATGAAGCCTCCAGTGCATCATAGCCACATTTTAAAGAATGGTTACTAACCTGTTGGATGTTATTTACCATTTCTAAAACATATTTCTTATCTAAGGAGTCATCAGAGGACAGCTTCTTAGTTAACTGATCAAGCATAAACTCTTGGTATTGGATCATATGAAACTGACAGTTTAAAGCTCTAGCTGAGAGAGTAGCAGAGGTGTAAACTTTTTTCCCCCATCTCTCTAAGGACCTGGATTCCCTTTCAGAAGGAATAGGGTTTTTTGCTGAGGTCGAGGCTACTGCCTTAGGCCCCTGGGATACAGTCTCAGGATCTGCAAGTGGGGCCTTGTATAGGTGGTGATGAGTGTCTGGCACCCTGTAAAATCTATCTGGTTTGGCAGGGGCTGGAGGTAAAGTATCAGGAGCGGTGCAAACATCATTAAATGCATCATCCACAACAGGCAGTACTGGAGGTATAGCGAAGGGCCTATGTTGTGGTAAGTGCAGAAATGTCCTAAGCCTTTTTCTTGAATCTGAGAAATCTTGTCCCTGCCATTGGAATTGTTCTCTCATGGCATGTAAGGTTTCCCCAAAGGAAAATTCCTCTGGTGGAGAGGCAGATGGAATGGATTCTTCAGCATCTGAATCTTCATAAGTAGAAAAAGGAGCCTCTGGCTGGTCTGTAATGTCTGAGTCATCTGCAGAATCAACAGAGGACACTGGCTCGGGGGGCTCTGCCCTAGATCTCTTTTCTGGGGGCTGAGAGGCCCTGTCTGGGTGAGATTGGGATCCTCTAATTAAGGATATTAAATCCTCTGCCAGAGTAAGCATTTGTGAACTAGAAGTGGGCCTGTGTGAAGGGGGCTTAACAGCCACTGATTTAACAGTTTTGGCTGCTTTAGCCCTGGCAAAGGCCTTAATAGACATGGCTGCAGGAGGCCTAGCAGCACCACGTGCTGGGGTAGAGACATCCAAAGGGATGGTGTCTGATAAATCACTAGGAACCACAGTAGTAGGCAAAACTTCCGAGGCCGATTCAACTAAGGTAGCAGGAGCCTCAGTAGTAGTCATGGATTCGGCTGAAGATTGACCGCTTTCGGTTTCGCCAAAACCGAGACACTCGCGCTTGCTTAACCGTGGTTTCGCCGAAACCGCTGGACCGCGAGTGTCGGTCTTTTCTTTGCATTTTTAACAATTTGGGTAGTCGGAGGATCCGACGGCATAATGTACGCAAAATCTGAGCGAAAAACTGTTCAGCAAACTCCGACCCGGCGCTAAGCGCTCGTCGGTTGAAGGAAGCACAGGCCGAACAGGCTGCTACGCCGTGGTCTGGGCCTAAGCAAGGCAGGCAGTAAGAGTGGAAATCTTTATGAGGTATTTGTTTCCCACAAGTTAAACAGTTATTGACTTATTCTGACATCGGCTGAGGCAAGAAAGAGTCCCCAACGGGGTACTTAGCTTTTTAGAAGTCTTCGAAGTAGTATTCGGTAGTAGTAATCTCTGGATCTGACCGACCGGCACTTGCGAACAGCTTCTGCTTCGGGCGCCACGCGGCAAGAAAGACTGAGGAAAATGGCGTCGGCTGATGCCTTTATACCCGAAGACCAGCAGAGATGACGTCGGGTGAAGTGCGACATCAGCCGAAGCCGGACCCAGACTTTGGAATCCGGCCGACCGAAGGGGCTGCCTGACGACAGGACAACCCATTTGTTATGACTGCAGATGCATCCTTGAAGGACATCAGTAGTGGGTATAATGGGTACAGTAGACTCAGAGACCAAATGGGTGGGAGCCAAGAATAATTTAGTCAGTGCCGGCGAATTCAGGAGTTTGTAACACCACCCATTCCACTTCGTCTGATAAGTTCCTGGTGGATCTGGAAGATAGAGAGCGAGACCTGTGCAGGATTGGAGATATCAACGTCGGAGACACTGCACAATATTCCTGGACTGGCTCCGAGTAGAGGTATCTTGTGTCACTGAAGACTTTGGAGCTGAAGTACCAGGCCTGTCAATCAACATGACCTCCAACGGCTCCGAGGACTGTGGGCCCGAAGAGGTAGTGGCCTTGGAAATTTTTGGAAGTTTGACTGGCGGCTCTGACTGAGTTGATGTTGCAGGTGAATGTCTTTTTTGAGACTTATCATTTTTAGAGGAGGAAGTAAGTACAGTTGTGTACCTACCATAAATGTAGATGTTAGAGTGTATTCACTGTTGCAGTCATTACACTTGGGTTATCCTGCTGGCAGGCTACCCGCAGTCGGCCTGAATTCCAAAGTCTAGGTACGGCGTCAGTTGCTGTCGCCTCTTCCCTGACGTCAGTGCGCCAGGGGTATAAAAGATGCAGCCGCCATTTTCTTCAGTTTTTTTTGCCCCAGACGTCAGGTGCCCCCAAATAGGAAGGCTAAAAATTATGCCAATAAGTATGCATGCAGTAAAATAAAAGTTCCTTCCTCTACAAGCAAATACACCACATAGGTTGTATAGGATAAAGTAGTACAGATACGTCCCAGCACAGAAAAAGGGGGATGGTGGGTAACCTGGACTGCAACAGTGAATACACTCTAACATCTACATTTATGGTAGGTACACAACTGTACTATGTTCATCATGTTTCACTGTTGGTCATTACACTTGGGTTGAATCCCAAAGCTGAGGTTGGGTGGCTGGGTCTAAATAGGACTTGGAGAGGCTATAAGGCCCTGCAGAACTGCAGTGGCAAAGCCTGCTCTGGATTTAGAGTAGAGAGGTAAGTGGTAGTGCTTGGAAAAAGTGTGCACTGAGCTCCAGGTTGCAGCCTCTAAAATGTCCTTGGTTGGTACTCCTGAGGAAGGCTGCTGAAGTGGCCGCTGCTCTGGTTGAATGTGGCCTAATGCCCTTAGGCACTGATTTGCCATGCTGTGAATAGCAGAAACGAATACAGTGGCCTATCCATTTTGAAATAGTCTGCTTTGAAATGGTCTTTCCTTGTGTTCCTGCAGCATATGCCACTAAGAGTTGTTCAGTCTTTCTGAAAGCTTTAGTTCTGTCCAAGTAGAAGCGTAGCTGTCTGTGTATGTCCAAAGAATGCAGGAGTCGCTCACCCTTATTCTGTGGGTTTGGATAAAAAGTAGGAAAATGAATGGTTTGAGGACCACACTGGACACTACCTTAGGCATAAAAGTGGGGTTAGTCCTCAGAGAAACCTTGTCTGGATGGAAGATGATAAAAGGTTCCACAGCCATGAGTACCTGTAACTCTGAGACTCATCTTGCAGAGGTTATTGCTAGGAGCAGAGCTGTTCTCCAAGATGAACTTTAATTCAGCTGAATTGGCTGGCTCAAAAGGCGGTAGTGTGAGTTTTTTCCAAGACATAATTAAGGTCCCATGCAGGTATTGGTGCTCTCCTTGGGGATCTTATGTTTTTGGCCCCTCTGAGGTACTGCCTTAGCAACGGGTGTGAAAAAATTGGTGGTTCTGTACTAAAATGAGCTGAAATAGCAGAGGCATGGACTTTAACTGATGAAAAAGATAGGCCTTTGTCCAGCATCTCAGTTAGGCATTGTAAAATCTGAGGTATATTTGGTGCAAACGTGTCAATTCCTTGTGCCTGGTTCCAAGCACAGAATCTTTTCCATTTTTCTGCTTACGATTTCCTGGTACTGGGCCTCCTGGCCTCCAAAATAACATCCATCACTGCTTTAGAGAGAGGTGTGTTCTGAAAAGTTACATTATCCGCTATGCTGCCAGATTTAGGGTTCTGAGTTGGCTGTGCAGAATCTGATTGTGTCGTTGAGTCTGTAAGTGAGGAATTAGAGGCAATGCCCAGGCTGGGCCCTGAGACAAGCTCTTTAGGATTGGGTACCAGTGTTGGCGGGGCCAGTCTGGAGCAATCAGAATCATTTTTGGCTTCTCTTGTCTGACCTTTAGGAGTACCTTGGGGAGGAGAGGCAGAGGAGGAAAGGCATATACTGTTAGGTTTTTCCAGCTGAATGATAGAGCATCCACTTTCCATGCTTGCTTGTGTTAAGTCCTTGTGCAGAATCTCTGCAGTTGGCAGTTGTGAGGGGAGGCAAATAGATCTATGTCTGGGCATCCCCATTTCTTTATCATGCTGAAGATTTGTGCATCCAGTTTCTACTCGTGGGGATCCGTGAGGTTTCTGCTTAGTTCGTCTGCCAGAGTATTTTTCTTTCCCGGCAGGAATTGTGCTTGCAGTTGTACTTGAAAAGTCAATGCTGTGTCCCACAAGGTCATGGCTTGTCTGCAGGGGGGGGGGGTAGGAATGTGTGCCTCCCTGCTTGTTTGCGTACCACATGACTGGAGTATTGTCTGTCCTCATCAGTAGTTGTCCTGGATGAAGTAGATCCTTGAAAGCTGTCAGGGCATTTTGAACAGCTAGCATCTCTTTTTGATTGATATGAAGATGAATTTGGCTTGTGGGCCATATGCCCTGAATACATTTTCCTGCCATGTCGGCCCCCCAGGCATAATCTGATGAATCTGTTGTTATTGTCTGCCTGGCTGTGGGTAGGGTGAATGGCTGTCCCTTGTTGTGGTGACAGGCCTGTGCCCACCATTGAAATTCCTGTTGTAGGCAAGGAATGAGGGTAATCAATGTTTCCAGACTGACAATGTTGAGTCCAAACACTTTTTAGATACCATTGTAGTTTCCTCATATGCAGTTTGGCATATGGAATTAGCAGAATGCAGGATGCCATGAAGCCCAAAGCCTGCAGAATTTTCCTTGCAGATAACTGGGTATTTGTTGCCAACATTTTGAAGTCAGTCAGTTGCCTTTGCTTGTCTGGCATGAGATAAGCCATCTGGGCAGTTGTATTTAAGCTTGCACCCAGGAATATTCTCTTGACAGGGTAGTAGTTTTGATTTCTTTTCGTTTACTGTGTACCCTAGGCAAGTTAATAATCTTTTTACAAACGCCAGATGGTTTAGTAGAATGTCCTTGTTCTCTGCTTGAATAAGGCAATCGTCCAAGTAAGGATATATATGAATTCCTCTGTCTGCAGAATGCAATTACTGGTGCCAGGCATTTTGTGAAGACCCTGGGCGCAGTAGATAAGCCAAAGGGCAGTGCAGAGAATTGGTAGTGCATTGAGCCAGCTATGAATCTGATGTATCTTCTGCAAGACTGTCCGAATGATACATGCAGGTACGCCTCTTTTAGGTCCAAAGTTACAAGCCAAGCGTTCTTGCCCAGCATGGGCAGAAGCTGCTGAAGAGTTAACCTTCTGAATTTTGGAACGTCCAGAAATGTATTTAGAATAGACAGGTCCAGTATTGGTCTCCAGGCTTAGTCCTTTCTGGGTACCAAGAAAAGTCATGAGTAAAATCCTTGTCCCTGCTCTTGCTGTGGTACTTGCTGAATGCCCCTCATGTCCATGAGGGATGAAACTTGTTTTTGTGCCTCTGCCCATTGATTGTGTGGCAGGTCTGGCATACCATTTGCCCTTGTCAGTGTATGAAAGTAGAACCTGTAGCCCTGGGACACTATATTCAAGATACATTTGTCCTGGGTGATCGTGTGCCAGTTTGGAGAAAAAAGTGCTAGTTTTTCCCCTAAGGGGGCTGCCAAAAGATAAGTGCTTGGTGCTGACAGAGGTAAGTCATTGGGACTGTTTCCTGTATGGCTGTGATTTGTCTTCTCCGCTTTTGTAGGTAGAAGCGCCCCACTGTTTAGGCCTGTATGAGCCCTGAGGCTGGGATCTGCGTCTGGGGTGTCTGTATCTGCCTCTTTGTGGCCTGTCTGACATTGGAAAGGACCAACTCTTTGTAGGCCAGTTCCTGCTAAATCTCGGCGGCTGTACCTGCAAGAAATCCTTTACTATTTGCATAGATTTCACTTTGTCCTCCATTTTTTTCTAACACCTCCTCTGCTTTAACACCAAATAAAGTATCATGCTGTAATGGAGCATCTAGTAATTTTTCTTTAACATGATCAGGCAGATTCTGTTCCTTTAACCAAGCATGTCTCCTAATGACAGAAACCATAACTGCGGCCCTGCAAGAGGCCTCCAAAGAATCAAAACCACATTGCAATGTATGCTTTCCCACTTGTTCAGTAGCATGCAATAAATCCAGCATTTCCTTATTTTCTGCACAATCAGAGAATTTGACAACATTTTATGTTTTAGCAGTGACATTAAGTACTGCGGATATTTAAGCATATGAAATTGACAGTTTAAAGCACTCACAGCCAAAGTAGCAGAAGTGTAAACCTTTTTTCCCCATATGTCTAGCGCCCTTGAATCCCTGTCAGAGGGGATAGGGTTTTTTGCAGTAGAAGCCTTGATCCCCTTTGGGACCCTGAGAAATAGTTTCTGGGTCAGCAGCAGGGTTTTTGTAAAGGAATTAATGTGAATCTGGAACCCTGTAGTATCTGTCTGGTTTAACAGGGGCAGGGGGTAAAGAATCAGGAGAAAGGCTGTATTCTGAAAATACATCTACAATGTCTAACACAGGAGGAATAGCCAGAGGTCTGTGTTGAGGTAGTAAAAGAAAATCTCAGCCTTTTCTTAGATTCTGAATAGTCTTGTTTCTCCCAATGGAAGTGCTCCCTCATGGTATGCAGGGTTTCCCCAAAAGAATAGTCCTCAAGCGGGGATGCTGAAGGGATAGATTCTTCAGCATCAGAATCCTCATAAGGAGGAAGAGAGTATTCCTGTTCAGAGGAGGAATCAGAGGAAATAGAAACCTGATCTGAGGATTCATATTCTGTCTCTTGCCTAGGCCTCTTGTCAGGAGGGGGATGGGAACCCCTGATCAATGTAATTAGGTCTTCGGCCATTTTGAGCATCTGTTTTTTAGGCATGAAAGTTTGTCCAAGAGAATTGCTGTACTTGTTTCTTTGTTTTTAGAGCTGCTTCAGTCTTTGCTTTGGAAGCTGAAGTAGGCTTTACATACAACTGTGTAGGTCTGAAAACACCCTCAGAAGCCGATGCCTGCTCAGCGGATCCAAACCCATCTGAGGGAATAGTTTCCAAGTGTCCAATACCTTGAGTATCCAGAGGCCTAGCTGGCTCCACTTGGGAGTAGTCAGCGGCCTGTGGCTCTGAGGTAGCAGGCATCAGGGGCTGCGAAAGCACCTCACTGAGTACCGGCGACTGGCTTAGCGGAAGCCTCGTTGTCGGTTTTGGACCTCGGATGCCTGTCCTTTCCTTTTTCCTTGCGCTTTTTAGAAACCCCGGTCGTCGGTAGTTCCGATAGCATTATATAATTGAATCTTTGGTCAAAGTAACGAAAAGCAAAATTGTTCCGACGCTCAATAGTGCGTTGGTTAAATCTAGCACAAAACATACAGCTAGCAACGTTGTGATCAGGGCCTAGGTAAGAAATACAGTTAAGAGTGAAAATCCTTGAGGTATTTGCTTCTCACAAGAAATACAAATGTTAACTTTTTCTGACATCGGTCTGGAGCAAAAAAAAGTTTCCCCACTGGGGTACTTAGCTTTAATGAAGACTTCGGATCTGAAATTCGTCTTTGAAAATCTCAGGCGTCGCCCAACCGGCACTTGCGAACTGCTTTTGCTTCAGGCACCGCATGGCAAGACAGACTGAAGAAAATGGCGTCGGCTGCATCTTTTATACCCCTGGCGCACTGACGTCAGGAAAGATGCGACAGCAACAGACGCCGGACCTAGACTTTGGAATTCAGGCCGACTGCGGGTAGCCTGCCAGCAGGATAACCCAAGTGTAATGACTGCAACAGTGAAACACGATGAACATCTTGCTTTTGAGCCTGTGCCCCACTGATTTGGAGGTAGGTCTGGCCAATCATTTGGGGTTGGTAAGGAGGGGAAGTGGAATCTGTATCCTTGGGAAACTATATTTAAAACCCATTTCTCCTGGGTAATGAGTTCCCAATTTTTTGCATGCAGGGCTTGGAAGGTTTAAAGTTAAGTCATTGAGACAGTTTACCAAGGGGGGAGTCTTACTACTCCCTCCTTTGGACGTGGGAGCCCTCCATTGCTTAGGCCTGTGAGTACCTTGGGACTGAAGCCTGGGTGTTGTGCTGGTTCTGGGTTTGGACTGAGAAGGCTTGGAAAAGGCAGGAAAGGACCAATCCTTAGATGGCCAATACCTACTAAATTTGAGAGGCTGTACTTGCAGGAAATCTTTACAGTTTGCATAGATTTAGCTTTTTCCTGCTTTTTAAGTAATACTTCTGCTCTGTTGCCAAACAGGCAGCCTTGGTTTAAGGGAGCATCCAGTAATTTAGCTTTAACATGATCTGTCAAAGATTGCTCCTTAAGACAAGCATGTCTTCTAAGTACAGACCCAGTGACAGCAGCCCTGCAAGATGCCTCTAACGAATCAAAACCACACTGCAAAGTATGTTTTCCAACTTGTTCAGCAGAATGCATTAAATACTGTAAATCTTTATTTTCAGCACAGTCAGGAATCATCATTTTCTGTTTAAGCAATCCAATAATATGCTGCTGATACTTTAACACATGTAACTGGCAGTTTAAGGCCCTAATAGCCAAGGTTGCAGAAGTGCATACCTTCTTACCCCATCTATCCAGCACCCTGGAAGCTCTATCAGAGGGTGGTAGGATTTTTGGCAGTAGTAGCCTTAATGCCCTTGGGTCCCTGTGAAATGGTCTCAGGATCCACAGTAGTATTTTTAAAGAGGAACTTTGGAGAGTCAGGAACAAGTACAGTTGTGTACACTTACCATAAATGTAGATGTTAGAGTGTATTCACTGCTGCAGTCATTACATTTGGGTAATCTGGTGAAAGGTTGCCCTCAGTCAGCCTGAATTCCAATGTCTTGGGTCCCGAGTCGGTTGCAGTCTTCTCTTCCATGACAACAGGTCGTCAGGGGTATAAAACATGCAGCAGACGCCATTTTCTTTCATTTTTCTTGCCCCCGATGTCAGGTGCCCCCAAAAAGGTAGCAATATTATATATATGTATATATACATGCATCAATATCAACTTTACCTTCATCTACAAGCAAATACACCACATAGGTTGTAGAAGATTGAGAAGGAAAGATAAATTTTAGAACAGGGGGATGGCGGGCGGGTAAACTGGACTGCAACAGTGAATACACTTGAACATCTACATTTATGGTAAGTGTACACAACTGTATTACGTTCTTCATGTTTCACTGTTGCAGTCATTGCATTTGGGTAGAATCCCAAAGCTATGGTTGGGAGGCGGGAGCTAAACAGCATTAGGTGCAGCTATAAGGCCCTGCAGCACTGCAGTGGCAAAGCCTGCCCTGGATTTAGAGTAGAGAGGCAAATGGTAAGGCTTTGTAAAGGTGTAAACAGAACTCAAAGTAGCAGCCTCTAAAATGTCTTTGGTTGGTACTCCTCTGAGGAAAGGCTGCTGAAGTAGCTGCAGCTCTGGTAGAATGAGACCTAAAGGGCACAGGTTTACCATGGTGTAAGTAGCAGAAACGGATGCAGTGGCTTATCCACTTTGAAATTATCTGCTTTGAAATAGCCTTTCCTTCTGACCCTGAAGCATATGACACTAGTAACTGCTCAGTTTTTCTTAAAGCTTTAGTCCTTCTCAAGTAGAATCTAAGCTGTCTGTGTACGTCCAAGGAATGCAGAATTCTGTCCCCTTTGTTCTGCGGATTTGGATAGAAAGTTGGCAAGTAGCAGATGAATTATTTGGTTAAGAGCCACACTGGAAACCACCTTAGGCATAAAAGTAGGATTTGTCCTCAGAGACACCGTGTCTGAATAAAATATGATAAAAGCCTCAACAGCCATGAGGGCCTGTAGCTCTGAAACTCTTCTTGCTGAAGTAATTGCTAGTAGCAGCGGCTCTGGACCCATCAGAGGGAGATACATCCGTCAGTCCAATACCTTGAGCATCTTGCAGCATGTCGGACTCCACATGGGTGTCGGTAGAGGCCTGCGACTCGAAGGCAGTGGGTATCAGGGGCTGCTAAGGCCCTTTGCTGAGTACCGGCAAACCGGCGACTGGCTTAGAAGCTTTCTTGTCGGTTTTGGATCTCAACCGACTTTCTCTGTCCTTTTCTTTACATTTTTTATGTACTCCGGTAGTCGGACTGCTATCAGATGACATTTCTGGGTAGTTAAATCTGTTTCCAAAATACTTTGATGCAAAAATATACAGACGCTTAATAGTGCGTTGGTTAAATCTAGCACAAAACCGACAGCCAGGCACGTTGTGATCAGGGCCTAGGCAAGGAATACAGTATAAATGGAAATCCTGATGAGGTATTTGCTTCCCACAAGTAATACAATTATTAACTTTTTCTGACATCGGTAAAAAGCAAGAAAAAAGTTTCCCCAACGGGGTACTTTGCTTTAGTGAAGACTTCGGTTCTGAAACTCAAACTTGACTATTTCAGTAGTCGGCCGACCGGCACTTGCGAAAGGCTTCTGCTTCGGACACCGTGCGGCAAGTAAGACTAAAGAAAATGGCATTGGCTGCATGCATTATACCCCTGACGAAGTGACGTCATGGAAGAGAAGACAGCAACCGACGCAGGACCCAAGACTTTGCAATTCAGGCCGACTGAGGGCAACCTGCCAGCAGATTACCCAAATGTAATGACTGCAACAGTGAAACACGAAGAACATCCCTGTAACACCTACAAGGTATTCTGGGAGCAGGAGGCAAAGAATCATGGGCCAGGCTAGATTCCGAGGAGAAGGCATAATCTACAACGTCCAGAACAAGAGGATACCTAAAGGCCTGTGTTGAGGCAGGAGTAAGAATTCCCTAAGCCTCTTTTTGGAGTCAGAGTAATCCTGGCTTTCCCAGTGAAAATGCTCCCTAAGAGTATGCAAAATTTCACCAAAAGAGAAATCCTCTGGAGGAGAAGCAGAGGGAATGGAGTCCTCTGCATCAGAATCCTCATAGGTAGATAAGGGCAAATCCTGGCCATCAGAGAAAACAGAACATTCAGAGTCCTAATCAAAAGGAAAATCAGTCCTAGGTCTCTTGGAGGGGGAAGGGAGGATTAGAGTAATAAGGTCTTCAGCCATTTTTATTTGTTTTTTAGGCATAGGGGCCTGACCATGCAGTCTAAGCATCCGTTTTCTAGGCATGGCTCTAGTTTTAGGCCTTGAAGAACAAGACTGCGTCGGTTTAATATGCAAGTAGGCCTGAATACACCCTCAGAAGCCGAAGCCAGCACAGCAGCTCCAGACCCATCCAAGGTAGAGACACAGTACACTTGTGTACACTTACCATAAATGTAAATGTTAGAGTGTATTCACTGTAGCAGTCATTACATCTGGGTAATCTGCTTGCAGGTTGCCCTCATATTAGATAAGCCAAAGGGCAGTGCAGACAACTGATAGTGCGTGCAGCCTGCTTTGAAGCATAGGTATCTTCTGCAAGATTCCCTGATTGGGATGTGCAGGTATGCTTCTTTTAAATCTAGTGCTGCCAACCAGGCATCTTTGCCTAGCATAGGAAGTAAATGAAGCGTCAGCATCTTGAATTTTGTAATCTCCAGAAAGGTGTTTATAGTAGACAGGTCCAGGATACGACGCCATGATTTGTCTTTTCTGGGTACCAGGAAACGATGAAACCTTGACCATTTTCTACTTCTGGTATAAGTTGAATAACCCCCATGTTTAGGAGAGAAAGGACTTGTTTTTGAGCCTCTGCCCATTGATTTGGAGGTAGGTCCGGCCACCGACTTGGCATTGGCAATGTGTGGAAGTGAAATCTGTATCCCTTGGACCCTATATTTAAAATCCATTTGCCCTGGGTAATGAGTTCCCAGTTCTTTGCATGAAGAGCAATCTTTCCCCCCCAAAGGGGCAGTAAGAAGATAAGTTCTGCGAGTCCCCTGGGACCGAAGCCTGGGGTTTTTGCTGTGTCTGGGTTTGGCTTGAGAAGACCTGGAAGAGGCTGGAAAAGCCCAATTCTTAGAGGGCCAGTGCCTACTAAATCTAGGAGGCTGAACTTGTAAACAATCTAACAGTTTGCATAGATTTAGCTTCATCTTCCATCTTTTTAAGAACTTCTTCAGCCTTGTTGCCAAACAGTCGGTCCTGATTTAAAGGAGCTTCCAACAATTTAGTTTTAACAAGATCAGGCAAAGATTGCTCCTTAAGCCAAACATGTCTTCAAAGCACAAACCCAGTAACAGCAGCCCTGCAAGAGGCCTCTAAAGAATCCAAACCACATGGCAAAGTACGTTTTTCAACTTGTTCAGCAAAATGCATTAAATCCTGTAAATCTTTATTTTCCACACAGTCAGGAATCAACATAATTTTCTGTTTAAGCAGTCGAATAACATGTTGCTGATATTTTAACATATGAAATTGGCAGTTTAAAGTTCTAAAGGCCAAGGCTGCTGAAGTGTAAACCTTTTTACCCCATCTATCCAGCGCCCTGGAGTCTCTATCAGCAGGGGTAGGATTTTAAGCAGTAGAAGCCTTAATGCCCTTGGGCCCCTGTGAACTAGTCTCTGGATCTGCAATAGGATTTTTGAAAAGGAACTTGTGGGACTCTGGGACCCTTTAGTATCTGTCAGGTTTACTGGGAGCAAGAGGCAGGGAATCTGGGGCCAAACTGGATTCCAAGAAGGCATCAACAATGTCTAGTACAGGAGGAATAGACAAAGACATATACTGAGTTAGGAGAAGGAAATCCCTAAGCCTCTTTTTTGAATCAGAAAATTCCTGGCTTTCACAGTGCTCCCTTAGAGTATGTAAGGTTTCCCCAAAAGAAAAATCCTCAGGAGGGGAAGCAGAGAGAATAGAGTCCTATGCATCAGAATCCTCATAAGTAGGTAAGGACAAATGCAGGTCATCAAAAGAGTCAGGAAAAAACAGAATCTTGATCAGAAGATTCATAATCAAGCTCAGCCCTAGGCCTCTTAGAAGGGGGGAAAGTTGGCTACACCTGAATAGAGTTATCAGATCTTCAGCCATTTTTATCATTGGTTTGTTAGGCATAGAGGCCTGGGCGTCGGTTTTTAGACATGGATCAAGATTTAGGCCTTAGTAATGAAGAAGGTGTCGATTTAATATGCAAGTCCATAGGCCTGAATACACCCCTTAGAAGCTAATGCCTGCACAGCGGCTCCGGACCTATCCAAGGTAGACACACCCACGGGTTCCATAGCTGAAGTATCGCATGGCATACAGGACTCCGAATGGGTCTCGGAGGCCTATGAATCATAAAAAGCGGTTATCAGGGGCTGCAAAAGCACCTCAGAGTACCATCGAACTGGCGACTGGCTTCGGAGAAGCATCGTTAGCAGTTTTGGACCTCTGTCTTTATCTTTGCATTTTTTTTTGGAATCCAGGTAGTCGGATGGCTAACCGACAACATTTCTGGATAATTCAACCGAAAACCGAAACATTTAAAGGCAAAAATATATCGACGACCGATACTGCGCTGATTAAATAAAGCACAAAACCAAAAGCAAGGTACGTCGTGGTCAGGGCTTAGGCAAGGAATACAGTACGAATGAAAATCTTTATGAGGTATTTTCTTTCCACAAGTAATGCAATTATTAACTTTTACTGACATCGGGAAGGAGCAAGAAAGTTTCCCCAATGGGGTACTTGGCTTTTAATTGAAGACTTCGGTTCTGAAACTCAAACGAAAATTTCAGGAGTCTGCCAACCGGCACTTACGAACTGCTTCTGCTTCGGGAATCACATGGCAAGAAAGACTGATGTAATAATGTCGGCTGCATGTTTTATACCCCTGACGACCTGACGTCATGGAAGGGACAGCAACCTACACAGGACCCAAGACTTTGTTAATCAGGCCAACTGAGGGGAACCTGCAAGCAGATTACCTAAATGTAATGACTGCAACAGTGAAACACGAAGAACATCTGCAGGCTCCACAGTTGAAAAAGCATCTCGCGGGATACCGGACTCCGAATGGGTCTCAGTAAGGCCTGTGAATCTGAAGTAGCGGGTATCAGGGGCTGCGAAAGCGCCTCAGAGTACCGGCGAACTGCTGACTAGCTTAGGAGAAGCGTCGTTGGCAGCTTTGGACCTATGCAGTCCATCTCTGTCTTAATCGTTGCATTATTCCAGAATGTCGGTAGTCAGGTAGCTTACCGAAGCCATTTCTGGATAATTGAACTGAGTACCAAAATATTTAGATGTGTCAATGAACAGACAATGAATAGTAAGAGGTTTGAATAAGGCACAAAAGCAAGAGCAAGGTAAGTCGTGGTCTGGACCTAAGCAAGGAATGCAGTACGAATTAAAATCTTTATGCGGCATTGGCTTTCCACAAGAAATACAAATGTTAACTTTTACTGGCATCGGTTTAGAGCAAGAAAAAGGTTCCCCAACAGGGTACTTAGCTTAGTTGAAGACTTTGGATTTGAAACTCTAAAACGAAAATTGCAGGAGTCTGCCGACCGGCACTTGCCAACTACTATTGCTTTGGGCACTTCACGGCAAGAAAGATTAATGTAATGGCGTCGGCGGCATGCTTTATACCCTTGACTACCTGACGTCATGGAAGATGAGACAGCACCCAACGCAGCACCCAAGACTTTGATAATCAGGCCGAATGAGGTCTACTGCAAGCAGATAACCCAAATGTGATGACTGCAAAAGTGAAAAACTAAGAACACCCATCACTAACAGAATAACAATAAAAGGCACAAACAAGCAATACAATAAGAAATAAGCTATTAGCAAATATAAAAATTTTGAGGAAAAGGTAACACAAAATTTATCACAACTTAGCCACGGCCAAGACGAGTGCATCCAACCTAGTAAAGCGGCAAATGAGATCTGGGGAAATACACCACTGCATTGTGGGACACCTTCTTGCCAAGAGCCAGGTTTGAGACTTTTAGCTATGTATTCGGCCAAGTCGGAGCAGAGAATCTGCTCCAAACCCATCATTGTAAGAATGAAGGCAAGATAGGACAACATAGCATCTTGTTTCAACTGCCCTTGACAAACTCAAAAAAAGGAAGAACCAACACTGCCTGGGTCAAAAGGGATTCACCACAAAGGTTTTGGAGTACCCTTCTGAATATTCAGAAAATACCCATGATATCCGTGGAGAGAGTGGAGTGCACAAAGAATTCTCCCTTGAAAGGGTGCAATGGAAAAGAAAATATAAGTGCTGTCTGTCTTCAAAAGAAGTCAACATATCTATAGGAGGTGTTCCTCAGACTGGATCATTCCAAACACCTTAATTTCCATCAGAGCAAAACATAATTGCAGACAAACTGTGCGGAACCCAGGGCAGACCCTCATATGAATAGTCTGAGGTGGTCTTCTACATATTTAAAGTTAAGGAATGTTGAAGATCTAACTCCCAAAAGCTCATAGTTGGCTTGAAGAGGTCATTTGTTCCCTAACCTGTACCACATCACTATGGTATTATACAACTACTTAAACTGCATGGCCTAGTCTGTCTGGGAAATGTCCAGCCTTGAAGCCTTACCCTCAAAGGAACTGCCCTCTAAAGAAACTCTGTTTTAATGGACTTGGAGAAAAAGGAAAACAAATGAACACTTGTAATAGTCTATACAAGTTCCAACAAGAGCAATTCCATGCATCAAGTCGAAGAGATATTGTAACTAGACCTGTACTGTAAATCCAGATACAGAACTTGAGATTCTATAGGTCTAGTGATACCATAAGCCATATCTAAATACATGTTATTTTTTCAATCAATGGTCGATTTCTTTAACAATGGATCTGCCCCCCAAACATTGAGAGGGAAAACATACACTGGATTCTAAGACGAGTCTTTTACGGTGTCAAAACTCTTCTGGAATTGAAGGCTTTGAAAAAGCCAAGCAGAACTGAAGGAAAAACCTGTCTTTAGAAGGTGGGGAAAGAACTCCACTAAAGAGGTTTTTGTATCCAATGCCAACTGCTCTCCCCTTGAATTATTTTTAATACCTGCGAGTCTGACAATCAAATGCCAAGGGGGTATAAACACAGCCAGTTGATGGGACAGGTATTTAAGAAAATGGTTGGAGGAAATGCTAAAAAAAAGAAAGCATGTATGCCTGAAGCTGTAACTATCCATCCACCGGAAAGGTTTGTTTGCTCTTGTTCCTACCCTAACATCTCTATGGTTTTTCAACATATCCAGGAATGCCTAGTCGAACAGAAGCACGGATGCGAGAGAGAACCTCCGAAACTTTACAAAACTTTTAGCTACTACAGATATGTTAGATACCTTCCCCTCTAAATCCAAACAATAATGCCTGAAAAGCCTGCTACCAGTCGGTTTCATGGGGACTGTAGACTGTGAAAGTCGGTTTCATGGGGACTGTAGATTGTGAATCAGTGTTGAAACAAGTAGTGTAATACATACTCCACCAAAGCTGGTACTGGAAGCGGAAAAGTTGTATAATAAAGAAAATCTACTTCCAATATGTTAGAAGTACCCTGAAAGTGGTGGGAACCTCAAAATATTCACAGAAAGACAACTAACTCAACCTGGCAGTAATATGGGAAAAGAAACACCCCCGGAAGTGGATGCGAAAATCAGATAAGTTTTTTTTTATCCACATGCAATTCAGATTCGCCTGAAAACAAGGCATCATCTATGACCAAATGGAGACCCCCCCATTTGCATACAGTAGCTGCCCTTAGAAACGTGTGTCTCATTAATAGACTCTTCTCCCGTGTCCAGATAGACAGACACTGGATACAGCTGAGGAGGACATAAAACCCCATGGTTCATGGTGGCCTGAAGAAATGCAACAGA
>NC_056746.1:1138559565-1138580762 GCF_019279795.1 Protopterus annectens
TAATATACATATATATATAGATATACACATATATATATATATATATATATATATATATATATATATATATATATATATATATATATATATATATATATATATATATACACATACACACATACAGGGGAGTCAAGCAGGAAAAGCGTTTAGAAATCTCTCTTACCACAAGATGGAAATTTTATTAACTTTACTCCCTGCCTAGTGTATCAAGGAAAAGTAAAAGCTGCATCACTCTGTATGGCAAAGTGATTAATTCGCTGGTACCTCCAGAACAGAAAATGCCCCTGAAACGACCTACTCTATAACAATGGAGTGGTTCAGCATATGTGCCAGCATGTTCACCTTGCCCGGTAAGCTAAATTGGTAAGATAATTGCTGCCATTGTTTATGGCTACTAGGCTTGCACACTATGCAAAGGGGGTTGCCTACTGTTCTTAAAACTACTGTAATGATGGGAGCCACTAATCAGAATATCTTCAATGAGAATTTTAATGTCACTGAACAGCTTAGTAAAATGGTCCAGGACTCCCATGGGGGCACAAGCTTAAACATTTCAGGTGCACCAAGTGGAGCAAGAAGTTGACTACCTGCATATCTGCCCCTCCACCCCGAAAAACCTATTCCTCCTCCTCCTAAAGCAGTACCTAAAAGCTTGGCTTTGACATCCTCAGGAAGCGACTGCAGTTTGCGACAAGAACACCTTCTTAACTAAGCCACTGTCAGTTTCCTGGGAAGAAGCTTCTGAACTGTTACGTAGAAATATGCACACTTACAGTGACAAGCAACCTGTGAAGCAGAAGAAACCATGTTCTAAAGGGCAGATCTCAAATCACTGTAGGAGATTTAAGAACAGACTTGGACTTGCTGTCAAAGATAGACAAGTTACCTAATCATGTGGGTTTGGCAATTAATACCACAGATAGCTAATGTAGCTGAAGTATAATTTTTTCCATACCTGCTTTATCATCTATCATTTGCACGGGCATCTGAGGGTGGATAAAGTTTAAATGGATTGTTTAACTCTATAGAAATAACTGCAGGGTCAGATGTAGTGTTCCTGTACAGACACTTAACTGTCAAGGACTTTACAGTATTCATCAGGCTTTTCTGGCACAGAGGAATAAGTGCCTGGAGCTACAGAAACTGAAAGAAATGTACCCTCCAAAGCTTTTATGAGAGGAGGGACAGCAGGTGGTTTAGGGACATCCATATGCAACAAACTGTAGTACCTCTGAGATTCAGAAAGTTGTTTACCACCCCCAATTAAAATGGTGCATCATTTTTGGATAATGTCCACAAAAGAAAGTTCTTCTTGGGTAAGTGAGGATAAAGCATGGTCAAGTTAAGACACAAAAGCAGAAGAGTACAACTGGACAGTGCAATCCTGGGGCAGAATCCGCCTCACAAAAAGCATCCATCCTCCTTGAGGAGAAGGTGTAGAGGGCAAAAGCTGTGAAGGTTTTAAAGCCATAAGGGCTTTAAAAAGCCTCATAGAAAAGTCCTGCCATTTCTGTTGAGGTGCACCACAAGATAAAATGTATTTCGTCTTTTTCTCCTTTACTGCACTTTCTAAAGAAGCCATATTGGAAGGGTTTTACCTGGAAGCACTTCTTTAAGGGAACCTGGGATATCGTTCTTCACCAAAATCTGAGGAATACTGTTGGGTCCCCTTCAAGATCACAAACCTAGTCTCTCCTTTTGCGGCCATAACAGCCATATGACTAGTCAGACAAGATGTACTAGAAGGCTGCTTCATGTCACTTCCAAAGGGTTTGAAACAGTAACAGGAACAGGCCCAGAGGTTGGAAGGTCTGTGGGCTTGTAGACTGTTTCAGAGACTCTGGACTCCGGACTCCCGACTACGAGAAATAAGCAAATAAGACAAGCACTTATTTTGTAAATAAATGTTTGACAAAGTTCAACTGGATTTGGAGTGCCTTCAGAACAAATGCATGACAGAGCTTCAAATAGCAGTCTTTCTTGTTCCAGTCTGTGAAGCAAGTTTAGGACTTTTGTGATCATACATCCCTTTAAATATACAGTTCAATGCAATGGGAAAGACTGCCTACGGTTTTGGTATACTGGCCAGATATATGGTATTCTTGGCAGGATGCATCCAATTTGCTGGCATTAGTGATGTAATGAACATTCACAGCTGTGATGGCCCAAAGAAGGGACAAAACTTCGGTTTTGTCTGCTCTGATGTTCTGCAGCACAATGAAGATTACAGGAACGAATACAGAAGCTCTCCTACCTAAGTGAAGTAAAGTCACATTGTGTATGCCTGTTTGCATGGTAATCTAAAAAAGGACTTTTGGAAAACCTGGGACTTCAGTCTCCGTTTGTAGTTGCTGGGCCTGGTTTTAAAAAAGTCAGTCTTTCACGATGTTCATGTCTGAAGGAACTGCAGGAAAGCATGAATATACAGGCTAAGAAGGGAAGCAATCTTCTAAGGCCATCATGACTATTCTGCACCTGGGTTATTTTGTACCAATGAAAACTATATGCAGCACCACACACAACTTAGAAAACCACCAATCCTCGCTATACTGAAAAAGTTAAAAGATTTACTCATGCAGGCAAGACCCCTGCTTACTCTATGCTTCAGCATTTTAAAATATACAAACCTCAAGATCACAAGTAAATTAAGGGAATTTCTTCCCAATCTAATGCTTTCCTGGTATAACTGCATAAATACGTTTTAATGTACTGTTAGTCTATCATTAAAGCATTTTCAATTAAATCAAAAGAAATTTTCTTATTAATAAACCTCTGAAGGAAAAACATGATTGGCACACTAAATTGTTCACATCTACACAACTCGTAGAAATGAAACTCTTGTTAATGTAACATATAAAGAATAGCTGTGTAAAAATCTTACCATAACCATAGAGGTCTTTCAGTATTCATCACAAAAGGGAGTCCGCTGCTGGTGGACTCATAAGTTTGGCCAGTATTAAAAAGTTCATATGCTACTGTGAGGTATGTGCTACTCACACATCACACGTCGACAATAGAGACGTCCGGTATAAAGCAGACGTCAGCATGCACCTACCTCAGAACTGAACACCGCCCAGCACAAGCCTGAGATCCTAGTTGAGAAACATATCTGCAGAAAAAACTGGGCAAGTATCGGGGGAAGGCAGGAGGGGACAGCAATACTGCAGTGTACAGAAGACAAGGACATCTATGGTTATGGTAAGATTTTATACAACTATTCTATGTCCTTCTGTTCATATGCTGCAGTATTCATCACATAAGGGAGAATGCCAAAGCTCAAGCTTGGAACAGGTTGGGAGTAGTATGAGCAGATGCTTTTTCTACAAACCAAGGTAGAATTGCTCTGGCAAACTCCGCTCTGCCTTGGAGATGGTGTCAAGCTTATAATGTGTAGTTAAAGTATGTACAGAGGACCAGGTGGCTGCTTCCAGGACAGAGCCAGTTTCCAACCCTTTAAAGAATGCCCCCATGGAAGACACTGCTCTTGAAGAGTGAGCCTTCACTGGAGAAGTTAAGGCTCTTACCATTAGGCAAATAGCAAAAGGAAATAGCTTTAGAAATCCAGAAGGAAATAGTTTGCATGGAAACTGAGTGACCTAGAGCCCTAGCATGGTAAGAGAAACGGACGCTGCCTTTTGTACGAGTTTGCTTTTGTCAACATAGTACCAGAGTTGTCTGTGCTCATCCAAGGTGTTCAAGATACTCTCACTGGGACACTAAGGGGAAGGAAAAAAGGGTAGGTAGATTAACAAACTGATTAAGGGACAACTCAATTACCACTTTGGGGATAAAGGGTTAGTGCCCCAGGGAAACCCTGTCAATATGGAAGACAGTGAAGGGAGGATTGGACATCAGGCCTTGTAACTTAGAAACCCTTCTAGTAGAGGTAATGGCCACTAACAAGAGAGTTTTCCAACTGCAAAGCAGCAGGGAAGAAAACTTTGCTGGTTCAAATGGTTCCAGTGTAAGCTTCTACAACACAAAATTGAGATCTCAAGCAGGAAGTATTGGTTTCCTAATATAGATGCCTTGTAGGAACACTAACTTTTAACCTGGAGGCTAATGGTGGAGACAAAGGCAAACAAGCAGAGATGGCTGAAAGATGAGCCTTCACCAAAGAGGAGGACAACCCAGCCCTCAATTCACACAGATCAGACAAGACCACTGATCATCAGCAGTGGCTCTAGGTCCTTTTTGCAAAAACAGATGGAAAACACTTTCCATTTGGAAATACATGATTTCACTGTAGCAGGTTTTCTGGCCTCCTATAGAACTTGTAGCATGTCCTCTGGAAATAGGTGTCTATAAGGGAATTAAAACCATCACCCAAAAGGGTAGGTTCGGGGCTGACAGTTGTGTATGTACTAGGGTTCACTTGTACTGTGCGACTAGATCCATCCTTTGAGTTAACTTGTAATGATTGTCCCTGGCTAGGTGTAGGAGAAGGGGGAACCAGTGCCACCTTGGCCAAAAGGGAGTCACCAACAAGATTTTTGGCTGATCCTGCTGAATCTTTAGTAGGACCTTTTGTAGGATAGGCAAGGGGGGAATGCATACAGAAAAATCCTCTTCCAAGAGAAAGACCAAGCTTCCACCTTCCAAGACCAGGGGATGTTGGACCCTGGCACAAAATTTTGGAAGTTGTCTGCATGCAGGAGGCAAGCAGATCTACCTGAGGCGTACCCCAGTGATGGATTAGGTCCAGAAACACATCCCTGTGCAACATACATTCGTGGGATTGGGTCATGGCCCTGCTTAAAGGGTCTTGCCACTACATTCTGAGCTGAGGGGAGGTAAACTGCCAGAAGGGTAATTTGGTTCTGTAAAGCTATTTCCCAAACAAGTAGGGCTAGTCTGAACAGAATGTAAGACTTCATTCTGCCCAGACTGTTGATGTGCCAACAGCTGTGGTGTTGTCTGTGAACTCAGTACTCCCAGAACTAGACTGCTTCTGAAGATTTGAGGGTCAAACTAGTACCCTTATCTCCTTTACAATGATATGTTCCTGTGCCTGTTTGGGAGACCAAACATATCTGACCCTCCAGGCTTGAAGAGTTGCACCCCAACATGTGTCTGAAGCATTTTAACAGCTCTAGGGAATGAAGGGGTGATTTTAAGGGTAGACCTGGGTTTTTGATGTCTTGTAAGATCCACCAATCTAGTTCCCTTCTAATGCAAGGAAGGAGTGGAATCAAGAACTCTAAAGGGTGAGAGTATTGCATCCAAACAGTTCTTCGATACCACTGAAACTTCCTCGTGTAGTTTTCTAAGGGTAGCATGGAGATAGTGGATCCACAAACTAGGAGACAGTCAGTCCCTGGTTGGCAATGACTGTAGGGGAAGAATGCTCTGAAATTAGGTGGTCAGGAACAGCACCTTCTCTAGGGGTAGAGAGGCTAACATTTTGTCTGTTTGTATCGTGTATCCCAGAAAAATGTGATCCTGCAAAGGGGTGAGAGAGGACTTCTGGAAGTTTATGGTTAACTCTCTCTGCAGAAGGGCAATAGTGAAGGAAAGACTTTCATGAAGTCCTGGGGAGTGTGCCTGAAACAAAAATTCTAAGAGAAGATTTGAATTCCCTGCATTCTGCAGAATGCTATCACAGGGAGCAAAGCATTTTGTGAAAACCCTTTGTGCCACAGAGACACCAAAGGGCAAAGCACAAAACTGAAAATGCAAAAAAGCACAGAAAAATGCAAAAATCTCCTGAACTATGGGTGGAAGGGGATGTGAAGATAAGCATCTTTTATGTCTAAAGACACTATGAATGCCTGGGGAAGAATGAAAGGGAGAAGGGAAGGCAAAGTCAACATATGAAAAGAAGGGACTTTGAGAAAGGTGTTTAAATGGGAAAGGTCTAGGATGGGTCTCCAAGGGCCATCCTTCCTGGGGACCAAGAATATCCTGTAGTAAAATTCTTTCCCTTGTTGTGAAGTGGGAACCTTTTGGATAGTCCCCTGAGAGAGCAGGTCTGAGATGACTGGAGGAAAGAAGCTCAACTGACCTTTGGAGGGGGGGGGGGGTGCCTCTGAAAGAGGGATATTTTTCCCTGACCATGAATACCCTGTTTTGATGATGCCAAGGACCCAAGAGTCCTGGTGATGAGTTTCCAAGCAGCAAGAAATGGATTGAGATGAAGTGACAGGGAAGTGGATGGCCCTGGAGGCTGGTAGTCACAAGCTACCTATCTTAAGTTGGGACTGAAAGGGCTGTTTTAGAGCAGGAGTGGCTGCAGCAAATTTGGAAAAAGATGGCTTTCTAGATCCCCTCTTACCTTTAGAAGACACAGATGGTTTTCTAACAAATGCAGTTTTGAGTGGATAATTAATTTGGAAGCATGGTACTGGAGATATAAGAATATGTTTAAGGTCCTGTAGCTCCTTCCCTCTCTCCTGTAAAGTTTTTAAGAGTTCTGCTGACGAACTACCAAATAAGGATTTGTTATCTAGGGGAGCATCCATTAAATTGGCCTTGAAATCCTCCGGCAAGGATTGTAGCCTGAGCCAAGAGTATCTTCTTAAGACTGACAGTGGCAGCTGCCCTAACAAAAGCAGCAGGATCACAACTGCATTTTGAGTACCTAGTCACTTATGCAGACGAGTTGAAGTTAGCTGCCAATATAGATTTAGCTGGAGAATCTGGGATGTCTGCCAAAACTTTCCCAGCAAAGACAGCCAGGGAGTACTTTGTCAGGTGGGTCTGAATTAATTGCCCAGAAGCCCAAAGTGGCAGAGGTGTAAACTTTTTCCCCCAAACGCTCCATGATCTTACTCTCATTATCAGAGGGCAACAAAGAAGTGGATGGGAGCAATTTGAAAGCCTTCTCCATAGAAACAAATGTAGCCAGGTCAGCAGAAGGAGCTTTAAATAGGAACTTGGGAGTCCTCAGGTATCTTATAAAAACTGTCTGGATGCTTAGGGGAAGGAGGCTGGGAATCTGGACATATGGAAGCAGTCGAAAAGGCAGCCAGAAAAGCAAGCAGGACTGGAAGGAATGCAGAAGGAGAAATGGAATCCATCTGCATGATGTCATAGTACCTCTACTGTATGTCTGAAACTTGGGAACAGTCCCACTTGAAAAAAAATTTCATTTCAAGAATGGTGTCTCCAAAAGAAATATCCTCCCCAGGGGATTCTGGAGGCATACCCTAGGGGGGAAGCCATCTGTGTGGAGTAGGCCAAAGACTCCTCTCCAAAAGAATCCTCCTCTTCTGAAGAGAGGTCAACAGCTGTCCTTTTAAAGGTAGTAGAAGGGGAAAGGCCTGCAAGGGAAAAGGAAGATTGGCAAAGGGTCATTAAGGCATTAAAGAGGCTTTGTGAAAAAAGCTTGCCAATCAAGAGACTGCTGTGTTGGAGCAGGAGAAAATGATGTTTTGGCCTTCTTTTTAGGGGCTTCCATGTGATGAATGGTGGAAGGGCCTGATGCTGGTAGCCTACACTCGACAATGTCTGTAAGCACATCTTCATGCAAAGTCATTTATGTGGCGCCACAAGGGTCTACGGAGAACATGAGCCTGGGTTCCCACTTTTCGCCTGGATCTGAGGACCGCACTTCCCTCACGGACATGCAGGTGGACTTCTTTAGGATATCCCCTGTGGTACCCGGTGAAGGTACATCCACCACCTCCAGCACGGTCTCCGGGCCTACATCGGCCTTGGGAGAAACGACTGGAAGAGAGTGTAATTTAAAGTTCAACCTGCGATTTCTTGGTCTTTTTCGGTAAGGGCTCATCCGAATGACCCGTCACTTACATTTTCCATGCTAAGCGCTTGAGGCACTGGTTCTCTAAGAATTTAAGACATGCTAAATGACTCCTGAGGATCTTAGGGATGAAGGACTTGCAAATAGCACACTGGTGTGCTCTGTGCCTAGACAGAAAAGGCAAATATCATGGATGTCTATGTGGAATCCGTCTTCCACACGGACATGAACCCAACAAACAAGCAGCAGCAAAAATTCTACGAAAAAAAAAAATGGGTACTTATCTCGTAACTGGTACACAACTGTTCTGGCCAGTGAACGTTTGGAGCATGCGATAGGACAGGTGGCAAAAAAGTTCTGAGGTAGGTGCATGCTGATGTCTAATTTATACCAGAAGCTTTATGGCCAACTTAAGTGTGATGTTGTGCGGTGTAGCACATACCTCACAGTAGCATGCAGACTTTTGGATACTGGCCAGACTTACAAGTCAACCATAAGGAGACTCCCTTATGATGAATACTGTAGCATATGAAGAGGAGGACATCTACAGTGAGGTTTATTACCCTATTCTGTCTGACCGTTTTAAATGCACTCCATGTCAGAATTAAGGCAATTATCTCTTTGTAACTGAAATCTGTCAAGTGTGTAAATTTCACAACCCGTAGCCTTTTGGTAGTCTGTGTGCACCCAAGAACCTATGTGAGGGTCGGTGCGACTTTGAGAAACACAAAATGATCCTCTGCTTTCCTCCTGCAGGAACTGCCATGAAAAATCTTTGAGGATGTGAGGGATCAGAATAATTAAGGCAAGGGATGACCTCTCACACATTTTGGAGATCCCACTATTTTTTCCAACTGCAGCCTTGCTCGAGACCAGCAATATAAAAAGTGACAGAATAATGTCCACAAATACCAGGTAGACAGAGGAGCTCTCTACACCAGAACTTCAAAGTGAAGATTAAACTTAATTTGTATCCTTTGGTAGAATACTGCACCCTGTTCTGTATCCATTAAGGTCACAAGAGGGCATTCTTCATCACCAGTACTAGACCAGAAATGTGAGCATGGCACACAAACACCAGAATGTACACTGCCTAAATTATGCAGTCACCCAGCTAAGGGCAAAACGCAACCACCTACATCCTTAAGCAGATAAATAATGGAACTAAATATGTGAACACTTGGGGCACTGGATGGATTAATGAAAGAAAAAGGAGATGAAAATTCAGCTGCTCCAGTATACACTTCACCACAACCAAAGGTGTTCAAGTTGTGTCACAAAGTGTATTCAATTCCTTATCTATGGGGAACAAGGGCAGGTGAACATCTGTCTTCTAGTCACAAAGGCTGAACTTCTCCCAAGTCAGGATCTTCAGACGATTTACAGCTGAGAACTCTGCCCACATTATTCTCAGTTTTTCTGGCAAGATGACCGCTTATGAAAATCACCAGTTTCAGAGGCAACACAGTCTTTACCTTCATGACCCCAAGTCTGTAAAGTCACTGGGATCACAGTGCTGCTTCCTCTTGCATCTCAAAATTATGAATTGTATGTCAAGAACATTGCTGTGGGAATACCTTTTCCTTAAACCGAGTGCCTTGCCTTATCTAGACCCCTGTTGTCTCAAAGCAGAAATTATTAATTTTACTTACCTGTTGTTGACCGGATTAGTCCCTGTAGGCCAATAGCCTTTTTTCAGGGGGTGATGGGAGGCTGTACCTAACACCCCTCAAAGAAATTTGGCTAGGGCATCGGGGAATGTCTACTCTTCTTGATAGGTTTATCATGGGATCTTTTATATCCACCCGCGCTACCACCAACTCAAGCAGATGAGACCTCAGTTTAATGTCACTACCAACTCAGTAGTGCAGCACCCCCTTATACTGCAATACCAGCAATAGATTTATCTGGTGTGTGAAGAGAACCCAGAGTCTTCTGAACAAAAGGTGAGCATGCTATCTGGTAAGCCACTGACAGTGATCCTAACTAAAGTTGACTCGGGAATAGGATTCTATACTGCACCACAGACCTGAACACCAATAGTCAAGGTGAATACACTCGCACTGTATTATGCAGTAGTAATGTATTAAGGACCTCAATGTCGTGTGGCCTACCTCATACATGCACAAGCATTACAAATACATGAATTAACATGGATATCAGAGGACACGGAAATACAGCCTCCACAGATTATGTACAACTCCCAATTATGACCAATTAAAAAATGGCCACATTAAATGTATTTTGAGGTTTCCCTTAAGCCCATACTAGCCAAGCCAGACCAATGACTGTGAATCGGGACCAGATCACTTTAATCCACAGAATGCCTGTGCTCCACAGTAAAAAAACAGACCCTTTTGACTTTGCATTCATCATATGCAAACTGTAAACTTTTTTTACTCTAGTTAATTTTAACTAATTTCTCTCAGACACAGAGAACATGTCACCTCCCACGAGTGTGCTCACACACAGAGTAGTCTTTTTCATAAATTAGATGGAACTGCCTATATACTATAAAAGCTGTCACCCAAAGGCAGACAAAAGAAAACCTCTGTCCATTTGAAGGCAGCGTTCCCTCCATCTATCCCTCTCTCTGGGGTCCTTGACAATCTGCAGTGTTTCCAGTTTTCTGAATATGCAAAAATAGACTCATTTCTGGCACAGCCCAGCTGTATCTCACATCCAAGAAAAACGTAACATCCATTCTGCAGGGTCTAGGAGGATTCTGCTAAAAGACTGTTCCACCCTGGTATGAACGAAGCTATGTCTCAAATGCCTAGCTGCTGCGCCACATGCCAAAGTTCCACAGTCAGTATGCATAAGGGATAGGAGTGTGTGCCCCCCCCCCCCAAAAAAAAAAAATTGTTTATATATCACATCACTGGAGGTGTTTATCATGATCCTTAAGTGCTGGAGTCAATTTTTCTTGAAAGGCCTTGAATGCTAGAATCACAAACATTACCGCTTTATCATTGATGTGCTGTGTTGCCTACTGGACAACACCAACAGAAGGCGTTGCTGAGGCTGATGCAGCCCAACAGGTGTCATCATCAGTAGCGTGGAAAATAACAGGGGAAACGGTGAGAATATAGAGAACAATAAACTGGAGGAATTACTTCTAAAAGTAAACATGAACAACGCTAATGCAGCTGTGATGAAGGATACTGAACATTCCAAAGGTGCAAGAAAGAAGACACTGAATTATTCCCTAACCAAAAACACATATGTTGGGGAGACCGTATCTGCGTCAAGACCTTTAACCACTAGAGGGAATCAGAGGATTATAAATGGAGATGAGCAGGAATTAATCTTCCATTCATACCCTTTACCAATAGCTGTGGAGACCAGAAATGGAAGGCAGAGGTCAAGAGGCAGAACGCGTCTGAAGAGAAAGCAGGATACAGACCAGAGTGCTACAATGCAAACGATAAAGATGATGTGGTCAAGTCAACCAAGTCTTTACTTTGGAACATTTCTAGTAGGACTCTTTATCAAGCCAAATTAAATGTATTGGGGAGGTACTTGCCTTCATACCAGCAAAACCTGAAGAGGTAATGGACTATATACTGTTGACTAGAAACATTTTTTTTTTACAAACAGCAATGTTAAAATCTATGTTTGGAAATAGTGATAATGAGTTTGTGTTGACTAAACCTAGCACTTTTGTACTTAACACTCACCAGATTTTGATAGCTTATGAGAAATGGTATGGTAAAAGATTTTTCAATATAATTGCAATTGAAAGGAAAGCTTTAAGAAACTTGCAAAATGATGATAGCATTAGCATATGGCCGGCTGATAAAGGTGGACCCATTGTAATCATGGACCGTCAATTTTATCACTTAAAAATGAAAGATGCTTAATGAGAATGTGTATAGGAAGATCAACGTGAAGGTAATGAATGCAAAGGTCAAGAGAAATTAACAATGCTTTAACAGAATGCATTATGACGATATTTGAATATGGTCTGAGTATTTTATTGTACATGAACCCACAATACCTATGATAAAAGGCATGCCAAAGATATACAAGGATCGTGTCAACCCACCTCTGACACCTATAGTCTCAGGGAGGGGATGGTGCACAGAACCCCTATCTACATTCTTAGAAAAGAAACCAAGGCCATTTTGGACAATATGGTAGCCCTGAGGAATTCAAAACATTTCACTGGAGACTTGCACACTTCTTTTAAAGGGAGGGTAGATATAGAACAAGTAAGGCTAGTTACAATGGATGTCCAAATCCTTATTTACAATGATTCCCCCAATGGAAGTGGTACTTCTATGCTACAACATTACCTGGAAAAAGAAGCATTACTGAACAGCAAGACTATATAGATTTGTACAGCCTTAATAGAACTGGTACTCAAGAAAAAACATTTATATTGGACCATCTAATATACTTACAAAGAGATGGCATAGCTATGGGTACTTTATGCACCAATAGCTATGCTAACAATGTTACGGCTGTATAAGAAAAGGAGTGTGTTGGAAGAGATGTAGACATCTTGTGGGATTCTATCACAGATTCGTGGATGACTTGTTTATTGTATGGTTAGGCACCACTGAGGAATTAACAAGGTTTTATAGTTACATTAATAGTTCCATGCCTTTTTTAAAATTCACTACAAGTCACGCGAATGTTAGTACAGATTTCCTAGATGCGAGTGTATCTATTTGTTCAGGTGATAAGGTCAACACTGGTGTGCATAGAAAGGAGTGTTACAGGAATAGTCCGTTACACAGAACCTGTATGCACCCCAATCATATATTTGACAATATAGTCAAAGGGCAAGGCATCAGTGAGGCTGTCCAGATTAAGTACAGAACAGGTTATCACTTAGATTAGTGGATAGGGGTTATAAAAAAAAAGTTTCTACGATCTTAAAAGGAGTACAAACTTTAAGGGACATAGTGGCCAAACCCTATTATTCTTATAGAGTACCTGTCGATATTATGAACAAAGACAAAAAGCAGAAGGTAGCTAGAATGCCAGTGCTATACGCAAACTATGTTAAACCAGTCATTAAACCAGTCATGGATATATATATATATATATATTTATATTTATATATATATAAATATATATACATATATATATATGTGTATGTGTGTGTGTGTGTGTGTGTGTGTGTGTGTGTGTGTGTGTGTGTGTGTGTGTGTGTGTGTGCATAAATTGGTCTATTTTGACAACAGATCCTGCAATAAAGAAAAATTGTGGGTCCTAAGCCAACGTTATTTAAAAACATGAGAAATATTAAAAGAATGCTATGTTATCCAAGAGATTGATTATGCAAGATTGATTATGTTAAAGGGGTGACAAAGCCTTGTACTAAATGTAACCAATATAAATATATTGATTCTAAAGGGAAGTTTGAACACCCTGATTTTATAAACATTTAGATTTAGAGCAGACAGCACTTGTGAGACGGAACACCTAGTATACCTGGTATGTTGCCAAGTATTAAGGCAAAATAGAACGCTCAAGTACAGGACAAGGGAACATGTGTACGATATACAGCACATAGTAGTAACTAATGCACTGGGGTCAAACATGTTATGAACACAGACCATTCCCATAGCTTCAAATTTATTACTACAGATAAGAATGGGGGATATTAGACATAGGACTGAGGTGAGCGAAACAAAATGGTAGTCAGGCTGAAAGCAGACTTGGGTAAAGGACTTAAGGTCTTTTAAAACCTTTGCTAAAAGTCACAGCATTGAGAAAATGAGATGTTTTTACGTCTTTGCAATTTATTAACTGTGCATTTATACATTTAACTCATTGTTTTAAGTATTTTTACTTTATATGGTGTCTTTACTTCTATTTTTCTAATATATGTTGATTTTAGATTTTTCATTGCAGGACTTTATATATTTATAATTGGCTTTGACAGGGTTAATTGTTAAATGAATTTATCAGTCACACTACTTAAAAGTGAAGGTGCGTTGTTTAAACAAATGTCTGATGAAGCAGTACAGAATATTGCGAAAGTGCTTATGAACGTGTATTTACTCATGTAATAAAACTCTTACTCTGGATTACTGCCATTCATTTTACCTTGACTTATTTTATTTTTGGATTTTTATTGGTTTTGGACGAGGTATTTATTTTTATTTTATATTTGTTGACTGGGTTTGTCTGACTGGGCTACAAATAACATTTTCAGCGGAGGCCCAAGGAGAAAAGCTACAACAGAAAATAGAAATTTTACATATTGAATACATATAGAAATAGATTCATCAGTACCACAGATTACTGCATTACAGTACCACACATTACATTCATCAGGACCGCACATTATTGCATTACAGTGTCATACATTAAACTGTGGCAAGTGAAATACATAGAAATACATTGAGGGAATACATTCATAATTACATATTATATACACAATAGTGCCATAGTTACATAGCTGAAATATTCTACTAGTTATATTTGTACAGTGATATACCAAGGGGAGAACATAAAGTAGTATATTTGTTTACTGAATGGAAGGAAGATAGAAGAAAAGTAGAACATTATAGGGGAGTGTTTACGGGGGACAATTACATTGGCAAGTCCATTTTTCATGAAGGTATTTTTTGTAGCTTTTTGAATTGACTGGGATGTTCAAGGGATCTAATATTTAGTGGTATGCTATTCCAGGCCTTGGAAGGGTTAAAGCTATAAACGAGGCGACACATTTTGGTCCCTGGTTTGTAGATTTTTAGTAGGCCTTGTTCAGAACTGTGGAGTAATCTAGTGGGTAGGTAATGAGAGATTAGAGTGACTAACCAGGCAACAATGGCTAGCATAGGGAGAAGCTGTTGAAGGGTAAGCATCTTGAATTTTGGGATCACCAGAAAGGTATTGAGAATTGAAAGATCCAGGATTGGGCGCCAAGAGCCCTCTTTTTCTGGGCACCAGGAAAAGTCTGGAGTAGAAACCCTGACCCCTTTGTTCTACTGGAACAGGTTGAATAGCTCTGACATTGGGAAGGGAAAGTACTTGCTTTTGAGCCTCTGCCCACTGGTTTGGAGGACAGTCTGGAAACCCTCTTGGGGTTGGCAATGCATGGAAGTAAAATTTGTACCACTGGGATACAATGTTTGGGACCCATCGGTCCTAAGTAATGGACATCCATTTTTTTGCATGAAGGGCATGTTTTCCTCCTAGGGGCACAAGTAATTGGGCAGGGCTGGGAAGGATAATTGAAAAGTTATTGTGAACTTTTTCCATAAGGGGGCAGTTTACCGCTCCCTGTTTTTGGGGTTGGGGCACTCCATTGTTTAGATCTCAGCATACCCTTAGACTGTAGTCTGGATGGCCTGTTTCCCCCTGGGTCTGGTCAGGCCTGGAAGGGGCTGGAAAGGACCAGTTTTTAGAAGGCCAATGCCTGTTGAATCTAGGTGGTAGTACTTGTAAGAATTCTTTGACAGTTTGCATAGATTTAGCTTTTTCACCATCTTTTTAAGCACTACTTCTGCTTTGGTGCCAAACAGTCCTTATTTAAAGGAATGTCTAGTAATTTGGATTTGACATTATCTTTCACGGTTTGTTCCTTCAGCCAAGCATGCCTTCTCAGTACAGACCCAGGGACTGCAGCCCTGCAAGATGCTTCTAGGGCATCAAAGCCACACTGCAAAGTATGTTTACTAACCTGGTTTGCAGAATGCATTAGCCCTTGTAAATATTTATTTTCTGCACAATCTGGAAATACCATTTTTCGTTTAATTAGTTCCATATGTCGCTGTACTTCAACATGTGAAGCTGGCAATTCAATGCCCAGATGGCAAGAGTTGCTGAGGTATATAACTTTTTACCCCATCTGTCTAAAGCTCTGGAATCCCTGCCCGAAAGGGTAGGATTTTTGGCTGTAGTAGCCTTAATATGTTTAGGTCCCTGGGAAATGGTTTCTGCATTTGCAGTAGAATTCTTGAAGAGAAAATTGTGGGAATCAGGTACGCTAATACCAGTCAGGTTTCCAAGGGGCCGGGGGTAATGTATCTGGAGTAAGACAGGATTTCATAAAAAAATCATCTACAACATCCAGGAGAGGGGGGTATAGCTAGAGGCCTGTGCTGAGGCAACTCTACAAATTCTCGGAGTCTCTTTTTGGACTGAGGGTAGTCTTTGTATTTCCAGTGGAATTGCTCTCTTAAAGTATGCAAGGTTTAACCAAAAGAAATAAACCTCTGGAGGGGGGGGGCAGAGGGAATGGATTCCTCTGCATTTGAGTCCTCATAGGCTGATAAGGGCATATCGTGATAATCAGAAGGGTCAGAGTCATCGGACTCCTGGTCTGTAGAATCAGAAGGAAACTCAATTCTTTGTCTCTTAGCAGAGGAAGGCTGGCTTCCACTAATTAGGGTACTAAGGTCCTCAGCCATTCTAAGCATTTGTTTTTGTGGCATGGGAGCTTGAGCATGCGCTTTGGTCATCTGTTTTCTAGGCATAGTGCGTACTTTGGGCCTCAGAAACTCGGTAGTTTTGGCTAAAGACGAAGTAGTCCGCTTGATTCGAACATTGGTAGGACCCAATACACCCTCAGAAGCCAGTGCAAGAACAGCAGCTCCAGACCCATCCAAGGTAGAAATTTGCAGGTTCCATAGTCGACGTATTGTGTGGCATACCGGACTCCGAATGGGTCTCAGAAGCCTACGAATCCATAGAAGCGGGCATCAGGGGCTGCAAAGGTGCCTCACTGAGTACCGGCGGACTGGCGACTAGCTTAATGGAACTGTTGGCAGTTTTGGACCTATGCAGTCAGTCTTTATCTTAACTTTTTTGAGAAGATCGGTAGTCGGATAGCTTCCTGAAGCCATTTCGGAATACGGAGAACGACAGCGAAGCATTTAGCAACAAAGATAACCTGACTACGAATGGTTCTGGCATTAAAGCACAAAACAGACAGCAAGGGACATCATGGTCCGGGCCTAAACAGGTAACGCAGTAAGAATGAAAATCTCAGAGGTATTTCCTTTCCACAGGCAAGAGAATTGTTAACTTTTTCTGACATCGGTTAGAGCAAGAAAAAAGGATCCCCAACGGGGTACTTAGGTTTAGAAGACTTCAGGATTACAAACTTGAAAACGAAAATTACAGGTAGTGGCCAACCAGCACTTACGAACTGCTTCTGCTTCGGGCTTCTCCACGTCAAGAAAGACTGATGTAATGGCATCAGCTGCCTGTTTTATACCCCTGACGTCATGGAAGTAGTGACAGCATCCGATGCAGAAATATTAAGACACTGGTATTTGGGCCGACTGAGGGCTACCTGCAGGCAGATAAATGTGTGATAACTGCAACAGTGAAACACGAAGAACATTGAAAGCGCTCAACTCTGGAATAAAGCTCTGGCACATTACCAATTGGTTTTAAGTTGCCCTCCTGAGAACTGCAAAGGTGGTGTGCAATTCGTATATTTTAGGTCTAGACTGAACAGAAAGGCTTGAGGCAAAATGAGAGTTATGAGTTTGCTATGTCAGCATTTCGAATTTTGGAATGTGTGAACATGCTTAGAGTTGAGGTATTACCGGTCTCCTGGATCCCGCTTTCCTGATAATTACAAAGTCTTAAGCAAAATACTTGACCCCACTGACCTGAAAGGACTAGCTGTATGACCCCATTTAGCAGTAAACCTGAAATCATTTGGGGCTGAAGATGAAGCTGGTCTTTTGGGATCTGTGGAATAACTAAAGGAAAGAGAAGGGATGTCCACTGGATTATTAACCGTCATGCAAGAAGGCAATGAGAGATCCCTTACAAATTTCTAAGCGTGTTGTGGATCTCTAGACACATAAAACATTTTTTTGAACTGTTCCTTCCCAATCTCCTGTTGCCCAGATTTAAAAGGTTAATGAAAAAATGGATCTGGACTAAAGACAGTCATTCTCTACGTTATGCTGATGAGAGGTGACTTGTGCTTGGTCTAAAGGGCCATCTCCAACCCTGCCCTAATGGAAATGCTACACATCAGCTTATCAAGTGGTTCAAGAGTCACTCTCGCTCTAGGGATATTAACCTAGGTTGTAACATTAACAGATCAAGATGGAGACAGGTAAGTCTCCCACAGACTGCCACTTCTCTGAAATAGACTCCCTAGTCACATAAAACAAGAGCTCCTTACTGACCCTATTCAAATGCAAACTAGATTATTGGATGGGAGACCACAAATTCCCCCCTGGGCTAGCACCTTACAGGGTAGCCGGTAATCATCACAGACCTGCTCTGTTCATAAGTTCATTCTGCGAACTACTCAAAAAAGAACAAATGGGAATACTTGCTATTAACACCGCTAGGCTTGCAAAGGGTCTAGGGCCGCTGGCCTAATAACCTCCTATGAACCTATTAAGTGAGAATGGATTTTAACCTATTAATGGTCTTTCAGATAGTGCAGCTAAAATACTACACATTTCAATGTCATGTTCAGCACCTAAGCAAAACTAAGTAGAATGGGAATCCTTACATTATGTTTTTAGTGCTACAATCTCACTTTCCTTTTTGAGAGAGAGTGTTTCATATCTGTCTGGAAAAAGAAAGAAACAAAGGTATCTAATGTGGGTACTTAGCTGAGCAAAAAGTCGCTAAAGCGGATTGTATGGATAACTAAAAGTGACACTAACAGAAGTCTGCATTAACGAACTAGAGGTTTAAAATTTTAATTTTTTATTTTTTTAACATTCCTTAATGTCCCTCATACTGGCACATCAGCTCATACTAACAGCTAGGTATGCCATATGAGAAAAGTGGCTGAAGCTTAGTAAACTGGCCAGACATACAGCATCATTGGCAGGTTATGTTCCATGTTTAAGTGAATACCTACTTTATACTCAAATTTTACTCTTTCATGCCTCAGGGGACTGGACTAGCACTTGAGACCAAACTTTTTACCCCATCCAAAAACAAGCCAAGATTTAGTCACAGTGACAAAGTATGAACAAAAATAAGTAAAAAAAAAAAAACAAATGAAAAGCAAAGTATCCAGAACAAACATATTGTCCTCTTCAGTAAAACAACCCAAACTACGTGATAGAAAAGGTTTTGCTACAGGAATCAGCTTGCTCAACAGTTATGTATGGATCTGGATATATCCAGCTTATGGGATGAGGAAATCTAATTGGCAGAACTAGTAAAACTGCTAAAAATCTACTTATCCCTGCAGTTTTAAACTGCTGACACATTAAATGTTAATGAGTAACTAAATGTTAAATATCCATCAAACCTGCAATAAAGCTAAATTTTCGAAGTAAGCATGTTTACCTGCAGTTAAAGGGCCTTCATTTTTTTCACTTTTCTTCTGAACATCGGAATGTCTCAAGTGACCAGTTTCTGGGAACAAAAAAATCGGGCATTATCAGTACGTAGCCTATTTTAGGTATCACAGTGGAGCTACCTTACGATGTCCAGGAAAGCAGCTGCCTACTAGTCTGCATTTACCAACCACCATCCTTGAGTACAGGCATGCCATCACTAGCTATATGGCAAAGAAAAGTAGATCTGGAGCAAAGTATTAATAAAAGCAAATGAGGTGGACATACTTTAAATCTGGCAAAAGAACTTGCTCTCAAGGACAGTGTGCATCAGAGATGAATAACTCAATTTGGTAAAATCAAAAAGATTCTGGGATAAAGTAAAAGCAGAAGCTTCATGGGTGACATTTTGTTTAAGGGAAAAACAACCTCATGTGCAACCTGCTGGCTAAAATGTCCAACAACTCTCCTTATCTCTTTCAAACCTGTTACAAATAAAGCCTACTTTCTACAGTGCTTTTTAACTGGACTTGGACTTTTCATTACAAACTGATTCCACAAAAATCAGCTTCTACAATGAACTGCTTTCTTCCTGTTCTCAGTCTGTAGAATGACAAGTAAACATAGTACTTAAAAGGTAATTTTTAGATAGACGTTAAAAACATTAAAATCTGAAAGAACTGCGATGGGTCTGCATGCAATGAGCACATTTTAAACTAGGAAACGAGTTCTACATTTAAGCCTAAAATGTAATTGGCAGAAGTTCATTTCATTCTCAATGCATAACCCCCCTTTAACTACAGGTGGTTAACTAAACTGAAACCTGAGAACAGGCATGTCACCCCTGCATATTGATAGAATTTATTATTAAGACAACCCTTGAGGAACCCTCAGGAGCTCTGGCCAAGGTTTTCTTACACAGGCCAAGGGAACTGTCAATTTGCAAGCAAAGAGAATGGCAAGCTGACCTTCTTACAATGTTTTAATGCACCATACATAGCTTTTAAGATTTTAATGGAGAAGGACACAGAGAGGCTTAGTTGAGTCTACAATGTGATACGACAAATTATAAGAGAGTTAAAAACGAAAAACTATCAACATGCCTTCTGAAAATTACTGACCAAAACAACACCATGGTCCAGTGCTAGGTACCTACAACATTGACTACACTTTGAAAAATATTTAAATCTGAAAAGAGAAACACGCTGAACCACTTTTCTGGTATACACTGCATGTCTGCAAGTCTTCAAATCCTGAACGATTCCTGTTTTTTTAGCCACATTACTCAGGTTCCTCAAATGCCTTCTGTAAACCCAAGTCTCTCTTATACCCAAGCCAGTAGGCAAGTGAGGAACAAGTAAAAATGCATGGGGATAGTAGTATGAACTCCCTAGACAACACTTCGGTTTTGAAAGAATGATGAATTAATCACTTTTGAGGCTTAGAATGGGAGAAAAAAAACAAGTCAATCTTTACTTGCATTTACCAACAACCACCCATACTAACATTACAGAGACCCATCTTTCTCCTGTGGGTCAAATACACGTTAAACTCATGTAGGGAGCTTCAGGGTTTTTGGTGTGTAGAATCCTATACTACCCTTCGTGGTGACATGTACACTTGCGACATTATGCAACATATATCCCTGAAAGGCTGCAGTTTGCTGCTCCCCATCCAATGAAGGCTGCACTGCAGACAGATTAGCAAAATTCAAGTGCATGTTCCGACAGCTGCTGAATGCAACAAACTTCCTTCAAATAGGTTTTCTACACTACAGTGAATCAACACTACTTTCAATCCCCCCATGATGGGTGGGGTGAGCATGCATCACCAACTCAAACTTGTTCAATACTGCCTGGATATTTCAGTGCCAGCACCCTAAAAGTTAAATGAACTTTGGTTGCAGGGGGTCAAAGTCAGAGCTTTAATCTCCACAATGAAGCTAGGTCTCAAGTAGATTACCAAACATGTAAACAAAAAATGGATAAGAAACTACAGCTGGGTCTAAAACTTACCAGAACACAGCATCAGTGACAGGTCACTGTAACAAATATTAAGGATTTACGTACCTTATCAGTAACCAACAAGGTTAGAGATCGATCAATTCTGCTCACCTCCATAGGAAGGGCCTTAGATGGTGCCATGCCAAACCTCATGAAATACTAGGTATACAACCAGCACTGCCAGAATTCCTTCTTCAATTCTAACAAAAACGTGTGTGTGTGTGTGTATATATATATATATATATATATATATAT
>NC_056746.1:1138581262-1138656262 GCF_019279795.1 Protopterus annectens
ATATAGGGTCCCCAGTGGGCTGGTTCAGATGTTATCACCCCTTGAATGGCTGTGTTTAAAGTGAGACCGGGGGGTTGTTGGTGGGGTCAGTGGGGGCTAGCCTGGTGACTGGGACTATGTGTGTAGGGTAGGTTTCTGCTTAGTCCGTCTGCTAGTGTATTTAATTTTCCTGGCAGGAATTGAGCTTGTAGGTGCACTGGGTAGCTCAAGGCAGTGTTCCACAATCCCATGTCTAGTCTGCAGAGGGGGTAAGAATGTGTACCCCCCCCCCTGCTTGTTTATGTACCACATAACAGTGGTGTTTGTCCGTCTTTACCATAAGCTGTCCTGGAAGAATGAGGTCTTTGAAGGCTGTCAGAGCATTCTGTACAGCTAACATTTCTTTTTCATTGATATGCAAGTGCATTCCACTTGGGCTCCATTTGCTCTGAATGGACTTCCCTGCCAGGTGTGCCCCCCATGCATAATCTGATGCATCTGTAGTTAGGGTCTGGGCAGCAGGGGGTGGTGTGAATGGCAGTCCCTTGTTGTGGTGGCAGGCCTCTGCCCACCATAAGAACTCTAGGCGCAGGCAAGGTATGATAGTAATCATTGTTTCCAGGCTGTGACAACTGTGACTTCATAAACTTTTTAAGTAGCACTGAAGTTTCCTCATATGCAGTCTTGCATATGGAATTAGAAGAATGCATAAGGCCATGAACCTCCTGTTTGAATTAAGTCACCAAATGAATTTGCTTTTCTGGCGTAAGGAGAGTCACCTCGGCAGTTGTATTCAAGCTTGCACCCAGGAATGTAATTTTTTGAGAGGGTACCAGCTGAGATTTATTTTCGTTTATGGTGTACCCTAGACAGGTAAGAAGTATTTTTACAAACGCCATATGTTTTAGAAGAATGGCCTGGTTCTCTGCCTGAATTAGACAATCGTCCAGGTACGGATATATTTGAATATTTCTTTGCCTGCAAAATGCAATTACTGGAGCCAGGCACTTTGTGAATACCCTGGGGGCAGTAGACAAGCCAAACGGCACTGCAGATAAAGTACAGTTGTGTACCTACCATAAATGTAGATGTTCGAGTTTATTCACTGTTGCAGTCATTACAAATTGGTTATCCTGCTGGCAGGCTACCCGCAGTCGGCCTGAATTCCAAAGTCCTGGTCCAGTGTCGGTTGCTGTCGCCTCCTCCCTGCCGTCAGTGCGCCTGGGGTATAAAAGATGCAGCCGAAGGCACTTCAGTTTTTTTTGCGCCAGATGTCAGGTGCCCCCAAAAGGGTAGGCTAATTTATGCCAATAAACATGCATGCAGTAAAGTAAAGCTGTACCTTCATCTACAAGAAAATACACCACATAGGTTGTTATAGGATAGAGAAGTACAGATAGGAATCAGCAAAGGAAAGAGGGACGGTGGGTGGGTAACCTGGACTGCAACAGTGAATACACTCGAACATCTACATTTATGGTAGGTACACACAGCTGTACTATGTTCGTGTTTCACTGTTGCAGTCATTACAATTGGGTTGAATCTCAAAGCTAAGGTTGTGCAGCTGGGGCTTAATAGGATTAGGAGAGGCTATGAGGCCCTGCAGAACTGCAATGGCAAAGCCTGCCCTGGATTTAGAGTAGAGAGGTAAGTGGTAGTGCTTTGTGAAAGTGTGCACTGAACTCCCAAGTTGCAGCCTCTAAGATGTCTTTGGTTGGTACTCCTATGAGGAAGGCTGCTGAAGTGGCTGCTGCTCTGGTTGAATGTGGCCTAATACCCTTAGGCACTGATTTACCATGCTGTGAATAGCATAAACGAATGCAGTGGCCTATCCATTTTGAAATGCACTGTTTTGAGACAGCCTTTCCTTGAGATCCTGCAGCATATGCCACTAGAAGTTGTTCAGTCTTTCTGAAAGCTTTAGTTCTGTCCAAGTAGAAGCGTAGCTGCCTGTGAATGCCCAAAGAATGCAGAAGTGTCTCACCCTTATTCTGTGGGTTTGGATAAAAGGTAGGCAAATTAATTGTTTGGTTAAGGGCCACACTGGACACTACCTTAGACATAAATGTTGTGTTTGTACTCAGAGAAACCCTGTCCTGATGGAAAATGCTAAAAGGTTCCACAGCCATGAGTGCCTGTAACTCTGAGACTCGTCTTGCAGAGGTTACTGCTAGGAGCAGAGCTGTTTTCCAGGATAAGAATTTTATATCAGCTGTAGAGGCTGGCTCAAAAGGAGGCAGTGTGAGTTTTTCCAAGGCATAATTTAGGTCCCATGCAGGTATTGGTGCTCTCCTTTGAGGTCTTATATTTTTGGCCCCTCTGAGGTACTGTCTTAGTAATGGATGAGAAAAAATAGGTGGTTCTGTTTTGTAATGAGCTAAAATGGCAGAGACATGAATCTTAATTGATGAAAAGGATAGGTCTTTGTCCAGCATTTCAGTTCAGTATTGCAAAATCTGAGGAATATTTGGTAGAATCTTGTCAATTCCTTGTGCCTGGTTCCAAGCACAGAATCTCTTCCATTTTTCTGCATAAGATTTTCTGGTGCTAGGCCTCCTGGTCTCCAAAATAACATCCATCACTGCTTTAGAGAGAGGAGTGTTTTGCATGGTTATATTATCCGCCATGCTGCCAGATTTAAGGTCCTGAGTTGGCTGTGCAGGATCTGACTGTTTTGTTGGGTCAATAAGTGAGGAATTTGAGGCAATGTCCAGGCTGGGCATTGAGACAAGGTCTTTAGGATTGGGTAACAGTGCTGGCGGGGCCAGTCTGGGGCAATCAGTATCATTTTTGTCTTGTCTGACCTTTAAGAGTACCTTGGGGAGGAGAGGCAGTGGGGGAAAGGCATATACTGTTAAGTTTTTCCAGCTGAAAGACAGAGCATCCACTTTCCATGCTTGCTTGTGATAAGTCCTTGTGCAGAATCTCTATAGTTGGCAGTTGCGAGGGGAGGCAAATACGTCTATGCCCGGACATCCTCATTTCCTTGTTATGATGAAGACTTGTGAATCCAATTTCCACTTGTGGGGATCCATTAGGTTTCTGCTTAGTTTGTCTGCCAGAGAATTTATCTTTCCTGGCAGGTATTGTGCTTGCAGATGTACTTGGTAAGTTAATGCTGTGTCCCACAAAGTCATGGCTAGTCTGCAGAGGGGGTAGGAACGTGTGCCTCCCTGCTTGTTTATGTACCACATTGACTGTAGTATTGTCCGTCTTTATCAATAGTTGTCCTGGCTGAAGTAGATCCTTGAAGGCTGTCAGGGCATTTTGAACAGCTAAACAAAAAAGACAGCAAACCAGTAAATGTTCCAATACAGCTCCAGGTGATGGCCAGTTGAAAGAAACTCCAGCGCAAACAGGAACGAGTTAAAAGCGTTTATTTTAAATGAAAAACAACAGCGTAAAACAAATAAAACACTGAAATCCACTAAGCGCTTTCACCTGAAAAGAAGTCAGGCATCATCAGAGTGTTGAAACAAACAGTAAACCAACCAGCTAATATAAGTTACGAAAAAACGCCCATTAATACAAACCTATCAAAATAAAGTAATCGCTCAATGTCATTAATGACAAAAACTTTTTAAAAAAGAAAAGCGCACACAACGCAACTTTTTCTAAGCCTTGTAGGTTCCAAAAAGTTGAAATAATAAAGTTTAAAATAATGTAGTATGAAATAAAAAGAAAATAAAATGGGATGAAGTAAAATATAATTTGTAATCGAAAAAGTCTATGTGTACACATACTTCAAAATTGATCAAATCTATTTAAATAAATAAATCTATAGATAAATAAATGGGTGAGTGAGTAAATAAATAATATATAATATTGTATTGAAAAATTTTTCTTTGTTGTTAATAATTAATTTAATTGATTAACATGTAAATGGGTTGTTGAAACAAGTGTATAATTAAATAAAAGTGAAATAAATAAATGAGTAAATACATAAATATATAAATATTACATATTTAACATTCAAACTATTCACATGACAATCTAATAAAATTTATAATATTTGTATATAGCTATATAAAATATGAACTAAAAATAATATTACTACTAAAAAGTTCAAAAAATACGAATTACGTGGATATATTAATGTATTAATATATCCAATTTAAACAAAGAGAGACCTGTGCTTTAAAATGCTTGCCATAGAGATATACTCATTTATACCTGGAGATCTAGATGCATTTTATCTCAACTGCCACAAAGTCTCCCTCATCTCTAATATAATCTTAACATCACCACTTTGGTCATTATCAGGTATCCTATCAATAATAAAAAATAAAAATTTGCTAAAATTAACACAAGTCAAGCTATGTAAATAAAGGGAGTTGGTCGTCTTTTTATTCCTAATGTCCCTAACATGTTCAAGGATTCTTAACCTTGGTTTCCGGATGGTCTTCCCTACAAAGAAATTAGGGCAACTTAAACAGGTAGCAATGTAGATGACCCTTCTAGTGTTGCAATTACAATGGCCGGGACATTTGATAGTCCTATAAAAAGTCATAACTGACACATATGGACCATTGTTGATGAACTTGCATACACTACAGGAACCACATTTGCTCATAGATTAACTTTTGTAGGCCCCATTGTTAGAATTGTCTCTTTCTAACAATTCCTTTAAACTCGGCCCCCTACTATATGTTATAGTTGGGGGTTTGCCTATAACCTGTATAGTTTCCTTGTCCATCGTGTAGAGCCAAGTATCTCTCAAGATGTTACCAATTATGTCCGAATGGCCATTGAAAGGCAAAATCATAGCTTTCCTGTGTTTTTCATGAACAAAAGTAAAAATGTCTTTGTTCGGATCATTGTTAACCTTAGATAAGCCACCCTTCATTATTGGCCTAAAAGAGACATGTCTTTGGGCGTCAACTTCATTCTTAATTTTGTCTAAAAGATCTAAAGGGTAACCTCTTTTTCTAAACATATCCATTAACACTTTTGTTTCGTTAGCATAGTGATGGTCAATACTAATAAGTCTAGATAGTCTTACCATCTGACCCTTGAAAACATTTCTTTTTTGAAACAATGGATGACAACTCTGAAAATGTAAAAAACCGTTTGAGTAAGTTTCTTTACGAAATATACTTGACTCAATAGTTAATTCACCTTGTTCATCTTTAAAATGTAATAAAATGTCTAAATAGTTACAAAGATGTCCGTGTACCTTAAATGTAAATTTCAAAAAAATTGTAGTGTTGTTAAGGTAGTCAATGAAAGAAGAAATCAAATCTGTTGGGCCCGTCCAAAAAATCAATATGTCGTCCAAAAATCTAAGGTATACCTTAGCATATTGCATAAATGGTGATGAAAATACCTTATCTAGTTCCCATTGTGCCAATACCAAGTTGGCATTGATGGGTGCACATTTTGCCCCCATGGCAACACCCGTTACTTGTTTGTACAGTTCACCTTCAAAGGCCAAGAAGTTGTTAGTTAAAATGAGTTCCATAAGGTCGACCATAAGAGATCTTTTGACAGAATGTAACCCACCTCTGTTGTCCAAACAAGATCTAAATAGGTCGAGGCCTTCTATCTGGGGTATAACCGAAAAAAGATTGATAACATCGATGGTGACCATAATAGGCAAATCGTCAAAATGTTGCTGGAACGTGTGCCTCCCTGCTTGTTTATGTACCACATTGACTGTAGTATTGTGTATTGTCCGTCTTTATCAACAGTTGTCCTGGCTGAAGTAGATCCTTGAAGGCTGTCAGGGCATTTTGAACAGCTAGCATCTCTTTTTGATTCATTTGTAGATGAATTTGGCTTGCAGGCCATGTGCCCTGAATACATCTTCCTGCCATATGTGCCCCCAGGCATAATCTGATGCATCTGTTGTTGTCTGCCTGGCTGTGGGTAAAGTGAAAGGCTGTCCCTTGTGGTGATAGGCCTTTGCCCACCATCGAAACTCCTGTTGCAGGCAGGGAATGAGGGTAAGTATTGCTTCCAGGCTGTGGCAACGTTGAGTCCAAACACTTTTTAGATACCATTGTAGTTTCTTCATATGCAGTCTTGTATATGGAATTAGGACGCAAGATGCCATGAAGCCCAAAGCCTGCATAACTTTTCTTGCAAATAACTGGGCCTTTGTTGCCATCATTTTGAAATAGGTAGGCAGTTGCCTTTGTTTGTCTGGCGTGAGATAAGCCATCTGGGCAGTTGTATTTAAGCTTGCACCCAGGAATATTATCTCTTGAGAAGGTACCAGTTTTGATTTCTTTTCATGGACTGTGTACCCTAGGCATGTTAGGAGGCTTTGCACAAACGCCAGATGCTGCAGAAGAATGTCCTTGTTCTCTGCTTGAATTAGACAGTCGTCCAAGTAAGGATATATTTTTATTCCTCTGTCTGCAGAATGCAATTACTGGTGCCAGGCACTTTTTAAAGACCCTGGGCGCAGTAGATAAGCCAAAGGGCAGTGCAGAGAATTGGTAATGCATTGAGCCAGCCTTGAATCGGAGGTATCTTCTGCATGATTGTCTGATTGGGACAGGCAGGTATGCCTCTTTTAGGTCTAAAGCCACAAGCCAAGCATTCTTGCCCAGCATGGGCAGAAGCCGCTGCAAAGTCAACATTTTGAATTTTGGCATATCCAGGAAAGTGCTCAGAATAGATAGGTCCAGTACTGGTCTCCAGGCCTTGTCCTTTCTGGGTACTAACAGTCGAGTAATACCCTTGTCCCTGCTCTTGCTCTGATACTTGTTGAATGGTCCTCATGTCCATGAGGGATGACACTTGTTTTTGCACCTCTGCCCATTGACTTTTTGGCAGATCTGGAGAGCAGTTTGCCTTTGGCAGGGTATGGAAATGGAACTTGTAGCCTTGTGACACTATATTTAGAACCCACTTGTCCTGGGTTATAATGTGCCAATTTTGAGAAAAAAGTGCTAATTTTCCCCCTAAGGGTGCTGCCAGGAGGCAAGTGCTTGGTGCAGGCAGGGGGAAGTCATTGAGACTTTTTTCTGTATGGTTGTGATTTGTCTTCTCCAACTTTGGAGGTAGAAGCACCCCATTGCTTTGGCCTGTAGGAACCTTGCACCTGGGATCTGCTTCTAAGGCGTCTGGATCTGCCCCTTTGAGGTCTGACACAGGAAAGGAACAATTTTTTGTAGGCCAGTGTCTACTAAACCTAGGTGGCTGTACTTGTAAAAAATCTTTGACAGTTTGCATAGATTTAGCTTTGTCCTCCATTTTCTTTAACACCTTCTCCATTAACACCAAAGTATCAAGCTGTAAAGGTGCATCTAATAATTTAACTTTGACATCATCAGGCATATTTTGTTCCTTTAACCAAGCATGCCTCCTAATTACAGAACCCATAACTGCGGCCCTGCAGGAGGTCTCCAGAGAATCGAAACCACATTGCAAAGTATGCTTTCCATTTGTTCAGCTGCATGCAATAAATCCTGCATGTCTATTTTCTGCACATTCAGAATTTGTCAACATTTTCTGTTTAAGCAGTGACAATGTGTTGCTGATATTTGAGCATATGAAACTGACAGTTTAACGCCCTTATAGCCAAGGTAGCAGATGTGTAAATCTTTTTTCCCCATCTGTCCAGTGCCCTAGAATCCCTGTCAGAGGGGGTAGGGTTTTTTGCAGTGTAAGCCTTGACCCCCCCTTGGGACCCTGAGAGATAGTTTATGGGTCTGCAGCAGGGTTTTTAAAAAGAATTTGTGGGAGCCTGGAACCCTGTAATATCTGTCAGGCTTAACAGGGGCTGGAGGTAAGGAGTCAGGAGTCAGACTGGACTCTGACAATACATCTACAATGTCTAGCACAGGTGGAATAGCCATGGGCCTGTGCTGAGGCAGTAAAAGAAAGTCTGATCCTTTTCTTAGACTCTTAATAATCTTGGCTCTCCCAGTGGAAATGCCCCCTCATGGTATGCAATGTTTCCCCAAAAGAATAATCCTGAGGAGAAGCTGAGGGGATAGATTCTTCAGCATCAGAATCCTCATAAGGAGTAAGAGAGTATTCCTGATCTGAAGAGGAATCAGATCAAATGGAAAACCTGATCTGAAGATTCATATTCTACCTACCTCTTGCCTAGGCCCTCTTGTCAGGAGGGGGATGAGAACCCCTGATCAAAGTAATAAGGTCTTCGGCCATTTTGAGCATCTGTTTTTTAGGCATGGAGGCCTGTCCATGGGGCTGTTGTACTTGTTTCTTTGTCTTTAAAGCTGCTTTAGTCTTTGCCTTTAAGCTGAAGTAGTTTTAACATACAATTGTGCAGACCTGAAAACACACTCAGAAGCCGATGCCTGCTCAGCGGCTCCTGACCCATCTGAGGGAATGGTTTCCGAAGGTCCAATACCTTGAGTTTCTGTAGGCCTGGTTGACTCCACGTGGGAGTCTGTATCGGCCTGCGGCTCCAAAGTAGCGGTCAAGGGCTGCGAAAGCACCTCACTGAGAACCGGCGACTGGCCTAGAAGAAGCCTCCTCGTCTGTTTTGATCCTCAGATGCCTATCCTTCTCTTTTTCTTTGTGTTTTTTGTAAACTCCGGTAGTCGGCTGTTCCGACGGCATTATATAACTAAATCTTCTGCCAAAGTAATGAAATGCAAAATCGTACCGAAACTTAATAGTGCGTTGGTTAAATCTAGCACAAAGCCGACAACTAGCAAAGTCGTGGTCAGGACCTAGGCAAGGAATGCAGTAAGAATCAAAGTCCTTATGAGGTATTTGCTTTCCACAAGAAATACAATTGTTAACTTTCTGACATCGGACTGGAGCAAGAAAAAAAGTTAACCCAATGGGGTACATAGCTTTATTAAGACTTCGGGTCTGAAACTCAAACCGGAAAATCTCAGGAGTCGGCCAACTGGCACTTGCAAACTGCTTCTGCTTCGGGCACCGCGTGGCAAGAACGACTGAAGAAAATGGCGTTGGCTGCTTCTTTTATACCCATGACGACCGGCCGTCAGGGAAGGGGCGACAGCAGGCGACACAGGACCCAAGACTTTGGAATTCAGGCCGACTGAGGGCAACAGGATTACCCAAATGTAATGACTGCAACAGTGAAACACGAAGAACATCCATCTGTATTCCAGGCCGAGTTCATTTTACCCCTGAAGCAAGACTTTTTCAAACAAACATTTTCCTTGGTGGCAAAAAGGTCCATCAATGGCACACACCATTTTTTGGCTATGGTGAGAAATACCTCCGTATGCAGTTGTCACTCGTGGAGGTTTGACAGGCTACCACTGAGATGATCTGCTAGATGGTTGTGTACACCCGGGCAGGTACTGTGACATGAGATGTAACCCTAGAAAATGTGCTGTTTCCAAACAAGCTATCAGGCCATTTTAGACTGCCATAAGTTCTTTTAGATTTGTGTCTCTGAATCTGAACTTGGAAGGCTCATTTTACTCGAGTCTGGAGCCAGTGAGGTGGGCTCCTCAAGTTACTTCTGATGAGGCTGTTGTCAGTTTGTTCCAGAAGGATGAATCTGACATGAAGACCCAAACTGCGAGAGCAAGCCTGGGCCCATCAAGCAAATTCCTTCCTGAGGGAAATTATCAGCTTTATCATGGCTAAGGGGCTTGGTGGATGTTGGCACCTCATATTCTTGAGGTACCACTCAAGTTTTATGTGCAGTCTGGCCAAGGGAATTATGAGGATAAAAGAGGCTGTGTAACCTAGGCTCCTGAGGTACCACCCCCACCACCGGTTAGGGAACAACACCAAACCATGACTATTTGACTGAGTATAGAGTCGGGAAAGAGGACTTGACTGAAGGTAGGAAGGCCTTCTGGAGAGCTGCATCCAGTAGGGCCTCCTAGGAACAAAATCCTGTCTGTGGGGTTCATTTAAAGAATTCTGTGCATTGATGGTGAACGCCAAGGAGGTTAAAAGTTCTGGGTGAAGAATGATTTGAGTTTTTCCAGCTTTGTTACCTGGTTTACGGCGGTCATAAGAGTACATTCTGGACCCCTTTTGTTCTGCAGAAAAACATCAGTGGGGCTAGGCATTCTGTGAAGACCCTGGGAGCAGCAGACAAGTCAAAAGACACAGCACACAACTGACAGTGCCTGGTACCTGTGCTGAAGCACAAAAATCTTCTGTGTGATTCTATGGGAATATGCATCTTTTAGGTCTAGGGTAAAGTACAGTTGTGTATATTAGAGTGTATTCACTGTTGCAGTCATTTCATCTGGGTAGAATCGCAAAGCTATGGATTGGAGAATGGAACCAAACAGCATTAGGAGCGGCTATGAGGCCCTGCAGAACTGCAGTAGCAAAGCCTGCCCTGGATATGGAGAAGAGAAGCAAATGACCATGCTTTGTGAAGGTATGAACAGAGCTCCAAGTAGCAGCTTCTAGAATGTCTTCAGTTGGAACTCCTCCAAGAAAGGCTGCTGAGGTAGAGGCAGCCCTGGTGGAATGTGACCAGATTCCCTTGGGTACAGGTTTACCATGGTGCAAGTAGCAGAAACGAATGCAGTGGCTTATCCACGTAGAAATAGTCTGCTTTGATATAGCCCTTCCCCTCTGATCCTGAAGCAAATGCCATGAGTAGTTGCTCAAACTTTCTTAGAGATTTGGTCCTGTTTAAGTAGAATCTTAGTTGTCTGTGTACGTCCAATGAATGCAGAATCTGCACCCCCTTGTTCTGCTGATTAGGGTAAAATGGTGACAGGTGAATAGCTTGGTTAAGAGCCACACTGGATACCACCTTAGGCATAAAGGTAGGATTGGTCCTGAGGGACACCCTGTCTGGATAAAATGTAATAAAAGGCTTGACTGCTATGAGAGCCTGTAGTTCTGAAACCCTTCTTGCTGAAGTGATTGCCAAGAGGAAAGCTGTTTTCCAAGATAAAAAACTTTTATATCCGCAGTAGATGCTGGTTCAAAAGGAGGCAGGGTGAGTTTTTCCAGCATAAAATTGAGGTCCCATGCAGGAGTTTGTGATCTTCCGGGAGGCCTTAAATTTTTCTGTTTTAGCAGAGGATGAGAAAAGAGGGGAGGCCCGTATTGTAGAGAGTCGAAATGGCATAGGCATGGATTTTTATTGAAGAAAAAGATAAGCCCTTGTTAAACATCTCAGTCAAGTATTGTAAAATCTGAGGGATATTTGGTTTTGCTGTGTCCATTCCTTGTGCTTGGTTCCAAGCACAGAATCTCTTCCATATATCAGCATAGGATTTTCTAGTACTAGGCCTTCTGGCTTCCAAAATGACATCCATCACAGATTTACTGAGAGGTGTTTGAATAATTAAATGATCAGCCATGCTGCAAGGTTGAGAGTTTGGAGCTGAGTGTGCAGAATTTGACTGTTCTGCTGAGACAGTAGATGAGGCATTTGAGGCAAGTACCAAGGAGGGAGTGGAGACATATTCCTTAGAATTGGGTACCAGTGCTGGCGAGGCCAGTCCAGAGCAATCAGGATCATTTTTGTTTCTTCCTGTCTGACATTTAGTAAGACCTTGGAGAGGAGAGGCAAAGGGGGAAAGGCATAGACTGATAGGTTTGTCCAACTGAAGGATAGGGCGTCCACTTTCCATGCTTGTCTGTGTTAAGTCCTTATGCAGAATTTGCCCAGTTGATAATTTTGGGGAGAAGCAAATCGATGTCTGAGCTTCCCCATTTCTGTGTTACCATGCTGAAGATTTGTGGATCCAGTTTCCACTCGTGCAGGTCCATAAGATTTCTGCTTAGGTAGTCTGCCAGAGTATTTTGTTTTCCTGGCAGGAATAGAGCTTGAAGATGTACTTGGTAAGTCAAAGCTGTGTTCCACAATGCCATGGCTAGTCTGCAAAGGGGGTAGGAATGTGTACTCCCCTGCTTGTTTATCTACCATATAAAGTACAGTTGTGTACCTACCATAAATGTAGATGTTAGAGTGTATTCACTGTTGCAGTCATTACACTTGGGTAATCCTGCTGGCAGGCTACCCGCAGTCGGCCTGAATTCCAAAGTCTAGGTCCAGCGTCGGTTGCTGTCACCTCTTCCCTGACGTCAGTGTGCCAGGGGTATAAAAGATGCAGCTGACCCCATTTTCTTCAGTTTTTCTTGCCCCAGATGTCAGGTGCCCCCATATTGGAAGGCTAAAAATTATGCCAATAAGTATGCATGCACAACAATAAACATTTCCTTCATCTACAAGCAAATACACCACAAAGCTTGTATAGGACAGAGAAGTACAGATAAGTCCCAGCAAAGAAAACTGGGATGGTGGGAGGGTAACCTGGACTGCAACAGTGAATACACTCTAACATCTACATTTATGGTAGGTACACAACTGTACTATGTTCATCGTGTTTCACTGTTGCAGTCATTACACTTGGGTTGAATCCCAAAGCTGTGGTTGGGTGGCTGGGCCTAAATAGGATTAGGAGAGGCTATAAGGCCCTGCAAAACTGCAGTGGCGAAGTCTGCTCTGGATTTAAAGTAGAGAGGTAAGTGGTAGTGCTTGGTAAAAGTGTGTACTAAACTCCAAGTTGCAGCCTCTAAAATGTCTTTGGTTGGTACTCGTCTGAGGAAGGCTGCTGAAGTGGCTGCTGCTCTGGTTGAATGTGGCCTAATGCCTTTAGGCACTGATTTGCCATGTTGTGAATAGCAGAAACGAATGCAGTGGCCTACACATTTTGAAATAGTCTGCTTTGAGATAGACATTCCTTGTGATCCTACAGCATATGCCACTAAAAGTTGCTCTGTCTTTCTGAAAGCTTCAGCTCTGTCCAAGTAGAAGCGTAGCGGTCTGTGTATGTCCAAAGAATGCAGGAGTCTCTTACCCTTATTCTGTGGGTTTGGATAAAAGGTGGGTAAATGAATTGTTTGGTTAAGGGCCACTCTGGACACTACCTTAGGCATAAAAGTAGGGTTCGTTCTCAGAGAAACCCTGTCTGGATGAAAAATGATAAAAGGTTCCACAGCCATGAGTGCCTGTAACTCTGAGACTCGTCTTGCAGAGGATATTGCTAGGAGCATAACTGTTTTCCATGATAAGAATTTTATTTCAGCTGTGTTGTCTGGCTCAAAAGGTGGCAGTGTTAGTTTTTCCAAGACATAACTGAGGTCCCATGCAGGTATTGGTGCTCTCCTTGGGGGTTTTATGTTTTTCGCCCCTCTGAGGTACCGTCTTAGCAACGGATGTGAAAAAATAGGTGGTTCCATATTGTAATGAGCTGAAATGGCAGAGGCATGGATTTTAATTGATGTAAAAGACTGATCTTTGTCCAGCATCTCAGTTAGGTATTGTAAAATCCGAGGAATATTTGGTACAATCGTGTCAATTCCTTGTGTCTGGTTCCAGGCACAGAATCTCTTCCATTTTTCTGCACAAGATTTTCTGGTATTGGCCTCCAAAATAACATCCATCACTGCTTTAGAGAGAGTTGTGTTATGAATGGCTACATTATCCACCATGCTGCCAGATTTAGGGTCCTGAGTTGGTTGTGCCAAATCTGATTGTTTCGTTGAGTCAGTAAGTGAGGAATCAGAGGTAATGTCCAGGCTGGGCCTTGAGACAAGCTCTTTAGGATTGGATACCAGTGCTGGCGGGGCCAGTCTGGGGATATCAGAATCATTTTTGGCTTCTTTTGTCTGACCTTTAGGAGTACCTTGGGGAGGAGAGGCAGAGGAGGAAAGGCATATACTGTTAGGGTTTATCAGCTGAATGCTAGAGCATCCACTTTCCATGCTTGCTTGTGATAAGTCCTTGTGCAGAATCTCTGCAGCTGGCAATTGTGAGGGGAGGCAAATAGATCTATGTCCGGGCATCCCCATTTCTTTGTTATCATGCTGAAGACTTGTGGATCCAGTTGCCACTCGTGGGGATGCGTGAGGTTTCTGCTTAGTTAGTCTGCCAGAGTATTTTTCTTTCCTGGCAGGAATTGTGCTTGCAGGTGTACTTGATAAGTCAATGCTGTGTCCCACAAAGTCATGGCTTGTCTGCAGAGAGAGTAGGAATGTGTGCCTCCCTGCTTGTTTATATACCACACGACTGCAGTATTGTCCGTCTTTATCAGCAGATGTCCTGGAAGAAGTAGATCCTTGAAAGCTGTCAGGGCATTCTGAACTGCCAGCATCTCTTTTTGATTGATATGAAGATGCATTTGGCTTGTGGACCATGTGCCCTGAATACATTTTCCTGCCATGTGGGACCCCCAAGCATAGTCTGATGAATCTGTTATTGACTGCCTGGCTGTGGGTAAGGTGAATGGCTGTCCCTTGTTCTGGTGACAGACCTGCGCCCATCGAAATTCCTGTTGCAGGCAAGGAAGGAGGGTTAATAATGTTTCCAGGCTGTGGCAATGTTGAGTCCAAACACTTTTTAGATACCATTGTAGTTTCCTCATATGCAGTCCGGCATATGGAATTAGCAGAATGCAGGATGCCATGAAGCCCAAAGCCTGATGAATTTTTCTTGCAGATAAGTGGGTCTTTGTTGCCAACATTTTGAAGTAAGAAGTCAGCTGCCTTTGTCTGGCGTGAGATAAGCCATCTGGGCAGTTGTATTTAAGCTTGCACCCAGGAATATTATCTCGAGAGGGTACTAGTTTTGATTTCTTTTCGTTTACTGTATACTCTAGGCAAATTAGCAATCTTTTTACAAACGCCAGATGTTTCAGTAAAATGTCCTTGTTCTCTGCTTAAATAAGGCAGTCGTCCAAGTAGGGATATATTTGAATTCCTCTTTGTCTGCAGAAAGCAATTACTGGTACCAGGCATTTTGTGAAGACCCTGGGCGCAGTAGATAAGCCAAAGGGCAGCGCACAGAATTGGTGGTGCATTGAGCCAGCTATGAATCTGAGGTATCTTCTGCAAGATTGTCTGATTGGAACATGCAGGTATGCCTCTTTTAGGTCCAAAGTTACAAGCCAAGCCTTGTTGCCCAGCATGGGCAGAAGCTGCTGCAGAGTTAACATTCTGAATTTTGGAACTTCCAAAAAAGTGTGTAGAATTGTACTGGTCTCCAGGCTTTGTCCTTTCTGGCACCAAGAAAAGTCGTGAGCAAAATCCCTGTCCCTGCTCCTGATGTGGTACTCGCTGAATGGCCCCCATGTCCATGAGGGATGAAACTTGCTTTTATGCCTCTGCCCATTGATTGTGTGGCAGGTCTGGCATGCCTCTTGCCTTTGGCAGGGTGTGAAAGTGGAACGTGTAGCCCTAAGACACTATATTCAAGACCCATTTGTCCTGGGTAATCATGTGCCAGTTTTGTTGAAAAAGTACTAGTTTTCCCCCCTAAGGGAGCTTCCAAAAGGAAAGTGCTTGGTACTGGTAGAGGAAAGTCATTGTGACTGTTTCCTATAAGGTTGAGATTTGTCTTCTCCGCTTTTGTAGGTAGAAGCACCCCATTGTTTAGGCCTGTTTGAGCTTTGGGGATGGGATCTGCCTCTAGGGTGTCTGTATCTGCCTCTTTGTGGTCTGTCTGACACTGGAAAGGACCAATTTTTTTGAAGGCCAGTTCCTGCTAAATCTGGGTGGCTGTACCTGTAAGAAATCTAACTGCATAGATTTCGCTTTATCCTCCATTTTTTTCAACACCTCTTCTGCCTTAACACCAAACAAAGTATCATGCTGTAAAGGAGCATCTAATAATTTTGCTTTAACATAATCAAACAGATTCTGTTCCTTTAACCAAGTATGCCTTATAATCACAGAACCCGTTACAGCGACCCTAACAAGAGGCCTCCAAAGAATCAAAACCACATTGCAAAGTATGCTTTCCCACTTGTTCAGCTGCATGCAATAAATCCTGCATTTCCTTGTTGTCTGGACATTGAGAATTAGTCAACATTTTCTATTTTAATAGTGACATTAAGTATTGCTGATATTTAAGCATATGAAATTGACAATTTAATGCCCTTACTACCAAAGTAGCAGAAGTGTAAACTTTTTTCCCCCATCTGTCCAGTGCCCTTGAATCTCTATCAGAGGGGCCAGGGTTTTTTTGCAGTGGAAGCCTTGACACCCTTAGGACTCTGAGATACGGTTTCTGGGTCAGCCGCAGTTTTTATATAAAAATTTATGGGAATATGGGACCCTGTAGTATACGTCTGGCTTAACTGGTGCAGGGGGTATGGAGTCTGGAGACAGGCCGGACTCTGAAAAAACATCATCCACAATGTCCAGAAAAGGGGGAATAGCAAGGGGCCTGTGCTGGGGAAGGAAAAGAAAATCCGAGTCTTTTCTTAGATTCTGAGTAATCCTGGCTCTCCCAATGAAAGTGCTCCCTCATGGTATGCAGGGTTTCCCCAAATGAGTAATCTTCAGGAGGAGAAGCTGAAGGAATTGATTCTTCAGCATCAGAATCCTCATAGGGAGGAAGAGAATATTCTACATCACAGGGGGAATCCAAGGAAATGGACCCCCTGATCTGAAGATTCATATTTAGTCTCTTGCTTAGGCCTCTTATCCAATGGGGGATAGGAAACCCTGGTCAAGGTAATAAGGTCTTCGGCCATTTTGAGCATTTGTTTTTTTAGGCATGGAAGTTTGTCCTGGAGAATGCTGTACTTGTTTCTTTGTCTTTAGAGCTGCTTTAGTCTTTGGCTTTGAAGCTGAAGATGGCTTTACATCTAACTGTGTTGGTCTGAAAACACCCTCAGAAGCAGATGCCTGCACAGCGGCTCCGGACCCATCTGAGGGGATTGTTTCCGAGGATCCAATACCTTGAGTTTCCAGAGGCCCAGTCGGCTCCACGGGGGAGTCGGATGCGGCCTGTGGCTCTGAGGTAGCAGGTGTCAGGGGCTGCAAAAGTGCCTCACTGAGAACCGGCGAACCGACTACTAGCTTAGCGGAAGCCTTGTCTGTTTTGGACCTCGGATGCCCGTCCTTGTCTTTATCCTTGCATTTTTTTAGAAACTCCGGTCAGTTGTTTCGACGGCATAGTATAATTAAATCTTTGGCTGAAGTAATGAAAGGCAAAATCGTACTGACGCTTAACAGCGCGTTGGTTAAATCTAGCACAAAACCGACAAGCAACGTCGTGGTCTGGGCCTAGGCAAGGAATACAGTCAGAATGAAAATCCTTATGAGGTATTTGCTTCCCACAAGAAATACAATTAACTTTTTCTGACATCGGTCTGGAGCAAGAAAAAAAGTTTCCCCAACGGGGTACTTAGCTTTAATGAAGACTTCGGATCTGAAATTCGATTCTGAAAATCTCAGGAGTCGGCCGACCGGCACTTGCGAACTGCTTTTGCTTTGGGCACCGCGCCGGCAAGAAAGACTGAAGAAAATGGCGTCGGCTGCATCTTTTATACCCCTGGCGCACTGACGTCAGGGAAGAGACGACAGCAACCGACGCCGGACCTAGACTTTGGAATTCAGGCCGACTGCGGGTAGCCTGCCAGCAGGATAACCCAAGTGTAATGACTGCAACAGTGAAACACGAACATCCATGGTGTTGTCCGTCTTTATCAGTAGTTGCCCTGGACGAAGTAAGTCCTTGAAGGCTGTCAGAGCATTCTGAACTGCTAGCATCTTTTTCTGGTTGATATGCAGATGCCTTTGTTTTGGTCTCCATATGCCCTGAATGCATCTCCCCGCCAGGTTGGCCCCCCACAAGCATAGTCTGATGCTTTTGTAGTTAGGGTTTGAGTGTCAGGGGGTAGAGTGAATGACAGTCCCTTGTTTTGGTGACATGTTTCTACCCATCAAAAAAACTCCTGTTGTAGGCAGGGAATGAGCGGAATCATTGTTTCCAGACTGTGACAATGTTGACTAAATAAACTTTTTAGGTACCATTGAAGTTTCCTCATATGCAGTCTTGCATATGGAATTAGTAGAATGCAGGATACCATGAACCCCAAAGCCTGCAGAATTTGTCTTCCAGATAACTGGGTTTTTGTTGCCATCTGTTTGAAGTATGTCAGTTGCCTTTGTTTGTCTGGCGTAAGGTATAGCCATCTGGGCAGTTGTATTCAAGCTTGGACCCAGGAATGTAATTATTTGGGAGGGTACCAGTTGGGATTTCTTTTCGTTTATTGTGTAACCTAGGCATGATAGAAGCTTTTTTACAAATGCCAGATGTTGAAGAAGAATGTCCTTGTTCTCTGCTTGAATGAGACAGTCGTCCAGGTAAGGATAAATTTGTATGCATCTTTGTCTGCCAAATGCAATTACTGGTGCCAGGCACTTTGTAAAGACCCTGGGCGCAATAGACAAGCCAAAGGGCAGTGCAGAGAATTGGTATTGCAAAAAACCTGCCTTGAAGCGGAGGTATCTTCTGCACAATTCCCTTATTGGGATATGCAGGTATGCCTCTTAAGTCTAGAGTCACAAAGTGTTCCTGGCCAGCATAGGCAGTAGCTGTTGCAAAGTCAGCATTTTGAATTTTGGAATGTCCAGGAATGTGTTCAAAATCGATAAGTCCAGTATTGGACGCCAGGCATCGTCTTTTCTGGGTACCAGGAAAAGTCTTGAATAAAAACCTTATCCTTTTTCCTGTTCTGGTACTGCTTGAATAGCCCCCATATCCATAAGGGACGCAACTTGTTTCTGAGACCCTGCCCATTGATTTTCTGGCAGATCTGGCCAACCGTTTGGAATTGGCAAAGTATGGAAATGAAATCTGTACCCCTGTGAAAGTATGTTTAATACCCATTTGTCCTGGGTAATTAACTGCTAATTTTGAGCATGAAGTGCTAATTTTCCTCCCAAGGGGGCTGCCAAAAGATAAGTGCTTGGTGAAGGTAGAGGGAAGTCATTGAGACTGCTTACTGTAGGGTTGTGCTTTGTTTCCTCCAGATTTGGAGGTGGAGGCACCCCATCGCTTTGACCTGTAAGAACACTGTGAATGGTACCTAGAGCCTTTTGAGTGCCTGGATTTGCCTTCAGAGGCTCTGTTTGACACAGGAAAGGACCAATTTTTAGTAGGCCAGTGCCTACGGAACCTGGGTTGCTGTACTTGTAAGAAATCGTTTACAGTTTGCTTAGATTTAGCTTAGTCTTACATTTTCTTTAAAACCTCTTCTGCTTTATTACCAAACAATCTAGCACAAAACCGACAGCAAGGCACATTATGATTTGGGCCTAGCAAGGAATACAGTACAAATGCAAATCCTTATGAGGTACTTGCTTCCCCACAACTAATGCCATTATTAACTTTTACTGACATCGGTAAGAAGCAAAAAAAAGTTTCCCAAACAGGGTACTTAGCTTTAGTTGAAGACTTCGGTTTTGAAACTCGAATGCGAAAATTTCAGGAGAAGGCCGACCGGCACTTGCAAACTGCTTCTACTTCGGGCACCGCGCGGCAAGAAAGACAGAATAAAATGGCATCGGCTGCATGTTTTATACCCCTGAAGACCTGATGTCATGGAAGAGGAGACCGCAACCGACGCAGGACCCAAGACTTGGATATTCAGGCTGACTGAGGGCAACCTGCCAGCAAATTACCCAAATGTAATGACTGCAACAGTGAAATACGAAGAACATCCATGAAAGCATTTGGGAAGATCATGGGCAGATGTTTTTGAAGGGTTATCTTGGATTTTGGAACCTGTAGGAATTGGTGGAGTCTTGACAAGTCCAGTATTGGCCACCAAGTACCTTCTTTTCTAGGTACCAGGAAGCGTCTGGAGTGAAATCCTCTTACTCCTAAGTATTCTTTGTACTGGTTCCACACAGAGCTGTGAGCACACCAATTCTGTCTGGAGCAATGCCTCATTTCTTGTTTGCTGGAATGTCTGGGAAGCCTGAAAGAAAGCACAGTTGTGTACACTTAACATAAATGTAAATGTTCAAGTTTATTCACTGTTGCAGTCATCACATTTGGGGTTATCTGCCTGCAGGTAGCCCTCAGCCGGACTGAATACCAGAGTCTTCGGATTTCTGCGTCGGATGCTGTCCCTTCTTCCATGACATCAGGTCGTCAGGAGTGTAAAACATGCAGCCGACGCCATTACATCAGTTTTTCATGCTCCAGATGTCAGGTGCCACCACAAGAGGAAATTATATATGGTAAACCCCCATCAAAAAGCAAATACACCAGAATAAATAAATATACCTAACAAAAAGGAAAGGTAGAGCCAAGAGAAGTCAGGGGGCTGGAGAGAGAGTAACTAGGACTGCAACAGTGAATACACTCGAACATCTACATTTATTGCAAGTGTACACAAAGTACAGTTTTGTACCTACCATAAATGTAGATGTCCGAACTGGATAGCATCTGCAGTCATAACAACTGGGTTGTCCTGTCGTCAGGCAGCCCTTCAGTCGGCCGGATTCCAAAGTCCGGGTCCGGCTTCGGCTGATGTCGCACTCCACCCGACGTCATCTCTGTTGGTCTTCGGGTATAAAAACATCAGCCGACGCCATTTTCCTCAGTGTTTCTTGCCCCAGATGCCAGAAGCCCTCTTGCATGCTAAAATTTGGATAGATGCCAATGTTTCCAAATAGATAGAGGTAAACACAACAATAAGCATGTATGTACATATATACAAACAAATACACCATAAAAGACTCCCCCCCAACAGCTAGCTATTAGGAGGGTAAACACCCTAGGAGTACCACAGAGGGGAAGGAGGGAGGGTAATCCTGACTGCAGATGCTATCCAGTTCGGACATCTACATTTATGGTAGGTACAAAACTGTACTATGTCCTTCATGGATGCATCTGCAGTCATAACAACTGGGTAGAATACCATAGCCAACTAGGGGAGGAGGATAGAAGTAGATTATGGTGTGTTTAGGATCCCTTGCAGTACAGCAGTGGCAAACCCTGCTCGGGATCTGGAATATAGAGGCAAATTATAATGCTTGGCAAATGTATGCACGGAGGTCCAAGTAGCCGCCTCAATAATGTCTTTGGTTGCCACCTCGTAAGAAGGCTGTGGTAGTGGCTGTTGCCCATGTAGAATGAGGTCTTATGTTCTGTGGAATTGGTTTTCCATGGAAGGAGTAACAGAATCGTATGCAATTTCCTATCCATTTGGAGATTGTCTGTTTGGAAATAGCTTTTCCTTCCCTTCCTGTTGCATAGGCTACAAAAGTTGGTCAGTCTTTCTGCTATTTTTGTTCTGTCCAAGTAGTAGCGTAGCTGTCTATGTACATCCAAGGTATGCAGTATTCTTTCCCTCTGTTTTGTGGGTTGGGAAAGAAGGTAGGTAGGTGGATTGCCTGGTTTAAAGACACTCTGGATACCACCTTGGGCATAAATGTAGGATTAGTCCTCATGGACACTATCTTGGTGGAAGATTAGGAAGGGTTGCACTGCCATTAAGGCCTGTAGTTCTGAAACCCTCCTTGCTGAAGTAATTGCCAGTAGGAAAGCAGTTTTCCATGACAGGTGTTGTAGGTCTGCTGTTGCTGCTGGTTCAAAGGGCGATAGTGTCAATTTTTCTAGCACAAAGTTTAAATCCCAAGCTGGTAATGGTGGTTTCCTTGGAGGTTTTACATTCTTGATTCCTCTGAGGAACTGCCTGAGCAAAGGGTGTGAAAACACACGTGGATCAAAGCTGTATTCTGCTGAAATAGCTGCTGCATGTATCTTGATGGAGGAGTAGGACAGGCCTGAATGAAGAAGTTCGCCAGATACTCCAGAATGTTAGGCATATCTATGTTTGACACATCTTTTCCTCGTTCCGTACTCCAAATGACAAACCTTTTCCATTTTCCAGCATAGTTCCTTCTTGTGGAAGGTCTGCGTGCTTCAAGAATAATGTCTTTTACTCTTTGGGAAAGTTCTGGATTAGCTGCTGCTATGTGATGTTCCATGCAGTCAGTTGCAACGTTTTTAGGTTTGGATGTATGATGCTGCAGTTGTTCTGAGTTAACATCAAAGGCATCAGGGTATTGGCCACATATTGTTCGAGACATGCTCCTCAGTAGTGGGTACCAGTGTTGTCTTGGCCAGTTTGGAGCTATCAGAATTATCCTTGGACGCTCTTCCTTGATTTTCAGTAGTACCTTGTGTATCAAAGGAAGAGGTGGGAATGCATATGCTGTTAGGCGTTTCCAGTTGAAGGAGAGCGAATCCACTTTCCATGCTAGTGGGTGGAATGTCCTTGTGCAGAATTTTTGAGCTGGTGATTGAGAGGTGATGCTAATAGGTCTATCTGTGGCATTCCCCATTTCTTTGAGATGGTCTTGAAGATGTCCGGTGCAGCTTCCATTCGTGGGCATCCGGTGGTTCTGCTTAATATGTCTGCTAGAGTATTGTCTTTCCCGTACAAATATTGCCTGTAACTGGATGTTGTAGCTGAGTGCCAGGGTCCACAGCTCCAAGGTCATTCTGCATAGGGGTATGAATGAGTGCCTCCCTGTTTGTTGATGTACCACATGACTGTGGTGTTGTCTGTCCTTATCATCAACTGGCCCTCTTTGAGAAATGGTTTGAACTTTTGGATTGCCAGTTTTACTGCCAGCATTTCTTTTAGGTTGATGTGCAGGTGAAGTTGATCCTGTGTCCACAATCCTTGCACGCATTTGTCCAGCATGTGGGCCCCCCATCCTAGGTCTGAAGCGTCTGTTGTGATGGTCTGGCTTGCTTGACATCTGCGAAAGGATAGGCCTGGGTTTGACTGGCATGCCTGAGCCCACCATAGGAACTCCTGTTTTAAGCATGGAATTAGTGGGATTTCTGTTTCTAGACTGTGTCTGTGTTGGGACCATAAATTCTTTAGGTACCACTGTAGTTTTCTCATATGTAGTCTGGCAAATGGAACCAAGATTATGCATGATGCCATGAAGCCCAAGGCCTGCAGTACTTTTCTTGCTGTTAACTTGTTCAGTTTTGTTAGTGCCAAGAAGTAAAGAGGAAGTTCTTTTGTTTTTCTGTAGTCAGGAATGCCATTTGTTTTACTGTGTCCAATTCAGCCCAAGAATGTCCTTGTTTGGGATGGTATCAGCCTTGACTTTTGTAAATTGACTGTGTATCCCAGTGCTTGTAGCAAGTAAATGACCCTTTGTAAATCTGTTGTCAGCTTGCTTTTGTTGTCCCCTTGTAGCAGGCAGTCGTCCAGGTATGGGTAAATTTGAATTCCCTGTAGTCTGCAATGGGCGATTACTGATGCCAGGCATTTTGTGAATACTCTGGGCGCAGTAGATCAGCCAAAGGGCAATGCTGAGAATTGATAGTGCTCTGATCCTGCAAGAAATCTGAGGTATCTTCTGCAGATTGGTCGAATGGGGACGTGCAGGTATGCCTCCTTGAGATCTAGAGTTACCAGCCAAGACTCCTTGCCCAGCATGGGAAGAAGTTGCTGTAGGGTCAGCATTTTGAATTTTGGGACAATGATGTATATATTTAAGGTGGACAGGTCGAATTGGTCTCCAACTTTTTCCTTTCTTGGAACTAGGAATAGTCTGGAATAGAACCCCTTTCCTTGCTCTGCTGTTGGCACTCTTTCCACAGCTCTCATGTTTGCTAACTCCATTATCTGGTAGAGCCTCTGTTTTTGATTTGGAGGTAGATTTGGCATTCCTCTTTTGACTGGTAAAGTGTGGAAGTGAAACCGGTAACCCTGATCTATGGTTTGTAAAATCCACTTGTCTTTTGTTATGTAGTGCCAGTTCTTTGAAAATAAGGTTAACTTTCCGCCTAGAGGAGCTGCTATTTGTTCCCTGGTAGGCGGATTTAGGGTTAAGTCACTGTGGTTGTGCTGATGTAGTGGCAGTGGCTGTGTCTGTGCCTCTGTTGTTACCTTGCCACTGTCGTCCTCTGTAGGCACCTCCTCTGGATTGGTTTCTGCCTCTGCAACGTCTATTCCTGCCCCTTTGAAATTTTGTGGAGTCAGGAAAGGACCAATTTTTGGCAGGCCAGTTCCTGCTAAACCTTGGGGGTTGAACCTGCAAGAAATCTTTAACAGTTTGAACAGATTTTGCCTTTTCTTCCATTTTCTTCATAACCTGCTGGGCAGGTGTACCAAACAAACTTGTCTTGTCCATAGGAGCATCTAGCAGCTTAGCTTTAACATGATCCGGTAAAGCTTGTTCCTTTAGCCATGCATGCCTTCTTATCACTGTGCCTGTCATGGCTGATCTAAATGAAGCCTCCAGTGCATCATAGCCACATTTTAAGGAATGGTTGCTAACCTGTTGTATGTTATTTACCATCTCTAATACATATTTCTTGTCAACAGATTCATCAGTGGTTAGTTTTTTAGTTAACTGATCAAGCATAAACTCTTGGTATTGTATCATGTGAAACTGACAGTTTAAAGCTCTAGCTGAGAGAGTAGCTGAAGTGTAGACCTTTTTACCCCATCTGTCTAATGACCTTGCTTCCCTTTCAGAAGGAGTAGGGTTTTTAGCTATGGTCATGCTACTGCCTTGGGACCCTGGGATATAGTTTCTGGGTCTGCAAGTGGGGCCTTGTAAAGGTGGTGATGAGTATCTGGCACCCTGTAAAATCTGTCTGGTTTGGCAGGGGCTGGGGTAAAGAATCTGGAGCGGAGCAAACATCATTGAAAGCATCATCCACCACAGAGAGAACAGGAGGTATAGCTAAGGGCCTGTGCTGTGGGAGGTGCAGAAAGGTCCTAAGTCTTTTCTGGAGTCTGAAAATCCTGTTGCTGCCATTGGAACTGTTCTCATGGCATGCAGGGTTTCCCCAAAGGAGAATTCTTCTGGTGGGGAAGCAGCTGGAATGGATTCTTCAGCATCAGAATCTTCAAAATTGGAGAAGGGAGCCTCTGGCTGGTCAGTTATGTCTGATTAATCAGCAGAATCATCAGAGGACACTGGCTCAGGGGGCTCTGCCCTAGGTCTCTTCTCTGGGGCTGAGAGGCCCTGTCTGGGTGAGATTGAGATCCTCTAATTAAAGAAATTAAATCTTCTGCCAAAGTAAGCATTTGAGAACTAGAAGAGGGCCTGGATGTGGGGGCTTTAAGAGGCACTGTCTTACTAGTCTCGTCTGCTTTAGCCCTGGCGAAGGCCTTAATGGACATGGCTGCTGGAGGCCTAGCAGCACCACGTGCTGGGGTAGAGACATCCAAGGGGATGGTGTCTGATAAGTCAACCACCGTAGTGGGTAAAATTTCTGAGGTCGATTCAAGAGTTGTAGCAGGGGCCTCAGTTGTAGGAATAGGTTCAGCTGTACTTAGATCAGTTTTCTCGGTTTCCGAAACCGAGACACTCGCGTTTGCTTAACCATGGTTTCGCCGAAACCGCGGACCGCGAAAGTGTCGGTCTTTATCTTTGCGTTTTGGTAGATTGGGTAGTCGGAGGATCCGGCGGCATAATGTATGCAAAATCAGAACCGAAAAACTGTTCTGCAAACTCCGACCGACGCCTGAGCGTTAACGGTTGAAGGAAGCACAGGCGAACAGGCTGCTACGTGGGCTGGGCCTAAACAAGGCAGACAGTAAGAGTGGAAATCTTTATGAGGTATTTGTTTCCCACAGGTTAAACAATTGTTAACTTTTTCTGACATCGGCTGAGGCAAGAAAGAGTCCCAACGGGTACTTAGCTTTAGAAGTCTTCAAGTAGTATTCGGTAGAAGTAATCTCTGGATCCGACCGACCGGCACTTGCGAACAGCTTCTGCTTCGGGCGCCACGCGGCAAGAAAGACTGAGGAAAATGGTGTCGGCTGATGCTTTTATACCCGAAGACCAACAGAGATGACGTCGGGTGGAGTGCGACATCAGCGGCGGACCCGGACTTTGGAATCCGGCCGACTGAAGGGCTGCCTGACGACAGGACAACCCAGTTGTTATGACTGCAGATGCATCCATGAAGGACATCTCTACTATGCTATTCGTGTTTCACTGTTGCAGTCATCACATATGGGTTGATTCCCAAAGCTAAGGACGGGAGGAGGAAGTTAAAGAGCATTAGAGCCAGCTATAAAGCCCTCTAAGACTGCAGTGGCAAATGCAGCTCTGGATTTAGAATAGATAGGCATGTGGTAATGCTTGAAGGTATGTACAGAGCTCATGGTAGCAGCTTCTAGGATGTCCCCGATAGGTACTCCTCTGAGAAAAGCCGCAGAGGTAGATGCAGCCCTGGTGGAATGTGATCTTATCCCCTGTGGTGTAGGTTTTCCATGGTGCTTTTAGCAGAAATGAATGCAATGGGCTATCCATTTGGAAATGGTTTGCTTTGAAATAGACTTCCCCTTTGCCCCTGTAGCAAAGCCAATTAGCAGCTATTGAGATTTTCTAAGAGGCTTAGTCCTGTGCAAAGAAAACCTAATTTGTCTGTGCATGTCCAGAGTGTGCAGTATTCGTTTCCCTTTCTTTTGTGAATTAGGGAAAAAACTAGGCAAATGAATGGACTGATTTAGGGCCACACTAGACATGACCTTGGGCATAAAAGGAAGGATTATTCCTGAGGGGAAAAGTACAGTTTTGTACCTACCATAAATGTAGATGTTCGAGTGTTCACACTGCTGCAGTCATCACACTTGGGTTATCCTGCCGTCAGGTGGTCCCGTAGTCGGCCTGAGTTCCAAAGTCTTGGTCCGGCTTCGGTTGCTGTCACCTCTTCCCTGACGTCAGAGCGCCAGGGGTATAAAAGATGCATCAGACGCCATTTTCTTCAGTTTTTCTTGCCCCATATGTCAGGTGCCCCCAGGTAGGTGGGCAAAATATATTGCTAATAAAACATATATATATATATATAAAATAAAACAATACCTTCAGATACAAGCAAATACACCACAAAGGTTGTAAAGGGTAGACCGGTATAGATAAGCCCAGCTAGGACAGAGGGGATGGAGGGAGGGTAACCTGGACTGCAGCAGTGTGAACACTCGAACATCTACATTTATGGTAGGTACAAAACTGTACTATGTTCATCGTGTTACACTGCTGCAGTCATTACACTTGGGTAGAATCCCAAAGCTAAGGTTGGGTGGCTGGTTCTATAAAGAATTAGGATTGGCTATGAGGCCCTGCAAAACTGCAGTGGCAAACTCTGCTCTGGATTTAGAGTAAATAGGCAAGTGGTAATGCTTGGTAAAGGTGTGCACTGAACTCCAAGTTGCCGTCTCCAAAATTTCCTTGGTTGGTACTCCTCTGAGAAAGGCGGTTGAAGTGGCTGTTGCTCTGGTAGAATGTGGCCTAATATTACTAGGGACTGATTTTCCATGCTGTGTGTAGCAGTAACGAACACAGTGTCCTATCCATTTTGAGATGGTTTGCTTTGAGATAGCCTTGCCCTGTGATCCTGCAGCACATGCCACAAACAGTTGCTCAGTTTTCCTGAAAGCCTTTGTTTTGTCCAAGTAGAAGCGTAGCTGCCTGTTTATGTCCAAAGAGTGCAGAAGTTTCTCCCCTTTATTCTGGGGGTTTGGCTAAAAGGTTGGCAAATGGATGGTTTGGTTAAGGGCCACACTGGATACCACCTTTGGCATGAAGGTAGGGTTTGTCCTTAAAGAAACCCTGCCCTGATGAAAAATTATAAAGGGTTCCACTGCCATTAATGCCTGTAGCTCTGAGACTCTCTGTGCTGAAGTTACTGCCAGGAGCAGAGCTGTTTTCCATAAGAATTTTAGTTCGGCTGTATTGGCTGGCTCAAAAGGTGACAGGGTCAGTTTTTCCAAAACAAAATTGAGGTCCAAAGTTGGTGTTGGTGCCCACCGAGGCGGTCTTATGTTTTTTGCCCCTCTGAGGTACTGCTTTAGCAAGGGATGAGAGAATAAAGGAGGATCCGTGTTGTAATGTGCTGAAATGGCAGAGGTGTGGATCTTAACTGAAGAGAAGGATAGGCCTTTGTCCAGCATCTCAGTTAAGTATTGTAGAATCTGAGGTATGTTTGGGACAAGAGGGTCAAGGCTTTGAGCCTGGTTCCAGGCGCAGAATCTCTTCCATTTTTTCCGATTAAGATTTCCTGGTGCTAGGCCTCCTGGCCTCCAAAATGACATCCATAACAGCTTTAGAGAGAGGGGTTGCCTGTCTGACTAATGCATCTGCCATGCAGCCAGGTTTAGTGTTTTGAGCTGACCGTGCAGGATCGGATTGCTTTGTTGAGTAAGGTGGTGTGAAATTTGAGGCAGAATCCATGGTGGGCCTTGAGCCAAGTTCTTTAAGATTGGGTACCAGTGCTGACGTGGTCAGTCTGGAGTAATCAGGATCATCTGTGGTTTTTCTTGTCTGGCTTTTAAGAGTACCTTTGATAGGAGAGGCAGTGGTGGGAAGGCATAAACTTTTAGGTTTTTCCAGCTGAATGAGAGAGCATCCACTTTCCATGCTTGGGTGTGGTAAGTCCTTGTGCAGAATTTTTGTAGTTGGCAGTTCAGTGGGGAGGCAAAAAGATCTATGTCTGGGCATCCTCATTTTTGTGTTACCTTGCTGAAGACTTGTGGATTCAATTTCCATTCATGAGGGTCCATCTGCTTAGGTCATCTGCTAGAGTATTTTTTCTTCCTGGCAGGAATTGTGCTTGCAGATGAATTCGATAAGTTAGAGCTGTGTTCCACAAGATCATGGCTTGCCTGCACAGGGGATAGGAATGAGTGCCCCCTTCCTTGTATATGTACCACGTTACTGTGGTGTTGTCTGTCCTTAATAGTAGTTGTCCTGGATGCAGAAGTTCCTTGAAAGCTGTTAGGGTACTTTGAACAGCCAACATCTCTTTTTGATTGATGTGAAGATGCATTTGGTTTGTGGTCCACTTGCCCTGAATTCATTTTCCTGCCATGTGTGCTCCCCAGGCGTAATCCAAAGCTCTGTTAGAGTCTGCCTGGCTGTGGGTAGAGTGAAAGGCTGACCCTTGTTGAGGTGACATGCCTGTGCTCACCATCGAAACTCCTGTTGTAGGCAGGGAATTAATGGAATTACGGCTTCCAAACTGTGAGAGTGTTGAGTCCAAACACTTTTTTAGGTACCATTGTAATTTCCTCATATGCAGTCTGGCATATGGTATTAGTAGTATGCAGGATGCCATGAATCCCAAAGCCTGCAGAATTTTTCTTGCAGGGAGATGGGACTTCTTTGCTAGTAACTGAAAATATTGAGTCAGTTGTCCTTGTTTCTCTGGCGTGAGGTAAGCCATCTGGGTCATTGTATTTAAACTGGCACCCAGGAAAGTTATCTGCTGTGAGGGCACTAGTTTTGACTTCTTTTCGTTTACTGTGTACCCTAGAGAAGTTAGCAACCTTCTTACAAAAGCCAGATGCTGTTGAAGAATGTCTTTTGTCTCTGCTTGAATGAGGCAGTCGTCCAGGTATGGATATATTTGAATTCCTTTTTGTCTGCAAAATGCAATTACTGGTGCCTGGCACTTTGTTAAGACCCTGGGCGCAGTAGATAAGCCAAAGGGGAGTGCAGAGAATTGGTAGTGCATTGTACCAGCTTTGAATCTGACGTATCTTCTGCTATTTTGTCTGATACGGACATGCAGGTATGCCTCTTTGAGGTCCAGAGTAACAAGTCAAGCTTCTTGCCCAGCATGGGAAGAAGCTGCTGTAGTGTCAACATTTTGAATTTCGGAATATCCAGGTAAGTATTTAGAGTTGAAAGGTCTAGAATGGGTCTCCAGGCTTTGTCCTTTCTGGGGACCAGGAAGAGTCTTGAGTAAAATCCTTCTCCTTGTTCTTGCTGTGGTACTTTTTGAATAGCTCTCATGTCCATGAGGGCTGAAATTTGTTTCTGAGCCTCTGCCCATTGATTTTGTGGCAGGTTTGGCATTCCTTTTAGCCTTGGTAAAGTGTGGAAGTGGAATCTGTAACCGTGAGCCACTATATTCAGAACCCATTTGTCCTGGGTGATTGTCTGCCAATTTTGAGAAAAAAGTGCTAGTTTTCCCCCTAAGGGGGCTGCCAACAGGGTAGTGCTTGGCATAAGCAGGGGAAAGTCATTGGGACTGTTTCATGTAAGGTTGAGACTTGTCCTCACCTCCATTTTGGGTTGAGGTGCCCCACTGTCGTCTGTTAGAGCCTTGGGGTTGAGATCTGCCTCTTGGGCGTCTGTATCTGCCTCTCTGTGGCCTGACACTGGAAAGGACCAATTCTTTGTAGGCCAGTTTCTGCTAAATCGAGGTGGCTGTACCTGTAAGAAATCTTTTGACTGTTTGCATAGATTTAGCTTTATCCTCCATTTTCTTTAACACCTCTTCTGCCTCAACACCAAACAAGGTATCATGCTGTAAAGGAGCATCCAATAATTTTGCTTTAACGTGATCAGGTAAACTCTGTTCTTTTAACCAAGCATGTCTTCGAATCACAGAACCTGTAACTGCGGCTCTACAAGAGGCCTCTAAAGAATCAAAACCACATTGCAGAGTATGTTTTCCCACCTGTTCAACTGCATGCAATAAATCCTGCATTTCCTTATTGTCAGGGGCTTCTGAGCTTGCAAGCATTTTCTGTTTTAACTGAGCCATTAAATATTGTTGGTACTTAAGTATGTGAAACTGGCAATTTAAAGCTCTTGCTGCTAAAGTTGCAGAGGTGTAAACTTTCTTCCCCATCTATCCAAAGCTCTGGAATCTCTGTCAGAGGGGACTGCATTTTTTGCAATGGAAGCCTTAACCCCTTTCAGACCCTGTGAAATAGTTTCTGGATCAGCAGAATGGTTTTTATAAAGAAACTTATGAGAGTCAGGGACTCTATAATACCTATCTGGCTTGGCTGGTGCAGGGGGTAAAGAATCAGGAGATAAACTGGATTCAGAGAATACATCACCCACAATGTCTAACACAGGCGGAATAGTTAGGGGCCTGTGCTTAGGCAATAAAAGGAAGTTCCTGAGCCTTTTCTTGGGTTCTGAATACTCCTGGCTTTCCCAATGGAAATGCTCCCTCATGGTATGTAAGGTTTCCCCAAAAGAATAATCCTCAGGAGGAGAGGCTGAAGGGATGGATACTTCAGCATCAGAGTCATCATAGGGGGGTAGAGAGTATCCCTGGTCTGAAGAGGAATCCGAGGAAATGGAAACCTGATCAGAGGAATCAAAGTCTGTATCCTGCCTAGGCCTTTTCTCAGGAGGGGGATGGGAACCCCTGATTAGAGTAATGAGGTCTTCGGCCATTTTAAGCATCTGTTTCTTAGGCATGGAGGACTGTCCAGGAGAATGCTGTACTTGCTTCTTTGTCTTTAATGGAGTTTTTGTCTTGGCTGTTTCTTTAATGTTAAGCTGTGAAGGTCTGAAGATACCCTCAGAAATAGATGCCTGCTCAGCGGCTCTGGACTCATCTGAGGGGTTAGTTTCCATAGGCCCAATACCTTGAGTTTCCAGAGGTCTAGCTGTCTCCACGTGGGAGTCGTAGGCGGCATGGGGCTCTGAGGTAGCAGGTGTCAGGGGCTGTGAAAGCACCTCACTGAGAACCGGCGACTGGCCTAAAAGAGGCTTCGTCGTCGGTTTTGGACCTCGGATGCCTGTCCTTATGCTTGTCTTTGCATTTTTTCATAATTGCGGTCGTCGGTTGATCAGACGGCATAGTATAATTGAATCTGCGGCCAAAGTAGTGCAAAGCAAAATCAAAATGCCGTTTTATAGTACGTTTGTTAAATCTAGCACAAAACCGACTAGTGACGTCGTGATCAGGGCCTAGGCATGGAATACAGTAAGAGTGGAAGTCCTTATGAGGTATTTGCTTCCCACAAGAAATACAATTATTAACTTTTTCTGACACCGGTCTGAGGCAAGAAAAAAGTTTCGCCAACGGGGTAGTTAGCTTTATTGAAAACTTCAGATCTGAAATTCGACTTCGAAAATCTCAGGAGTTGGCCTACCTGCACTTGAACTGCTTTTGCTTCGGGCACCGCGCGGCAAGAAAAGACTGGAGAAAATGGCATCGGATGCATCTTTTATACCCCTGGCGCTCTGACATCAGGGAAGAGGCGACAGCAACCAACGACGGACCAAGACTTTGGAACTCAGGCCGACTACGGGACCGACTGACGGCAGGATAACCCAAGTGTGATGACTGCAGTAGTGTAACACGATGAACATCCCTGTCCACATGGAAGATAATGAAGGGTTTCACTGCCATGAGGGCCTGTAATTCAGACACTCTTCTTGCTGAAGTGATGGCTAGAAGGAAGGGTGTTTTCCAAGAAAGGAATTTCAACTGTTGCAGCTGGCTCAAATGGCGAGGGGGGTGAGCTTTTCAATACTAAGTTAAGGTCCCAGCCTGGAGTGGGAGCTCTCCGGGGGGGGGGGGGGGTCTTAAATTTTTGGCCCCTATAAGGAATAGTTTCAGGAAGGGGCGAGAGAAGAGGGGTATTATAATGTGCTGAAATGGCAGAGGCATGAATTTTAATTGACGAGAAGGTTAGGCCCATGTGGAGCATTTCTGTTAAGTACTGTAGAATACGAGGTAAGCTGGGCACTATTGCACCCATCCCCTGAACTTGGTTCCAGGAACAGTATCTTTTCCACTTTTTAGCATAGGAGTTTCTAGTACTAAGCCTCCTTGCCTCCAGAATGACATCCAGCAGCTGCTTACTGAGGGATGCTAGGGGAGAGCTCAAGGAATTAGCCAGCCTGCAAGGCTCAGTGTAGAATTTGACCCGCCTGCTGGGACAGCAGGGAAGGGGTCTGAGGCAGGTGCCATGGTTGTAGCAGTGTCATACTGCGCAAAAGGGGGTACCAGTGCTGGCGTGGCCAATCTGGTGCAATGAGTTTTGTCCTTGGCTTGTCCAGTTTGATCTTTAGTAGAACCTTTGAGAGAAGAGGCAGAGGGGGAAAGGCATAAACAGAGAGGCTTTCCAAGTTAAAGGACAAGGCATACACTTTCCAAGCTTGACTGTGGGAAGTTCTTGTGCAGAATTTGTTCAATTGGTAGTTCTGAGGGGAGGCAAACAGGTCTACCTCAAGAGTCCCCCCATTTGTTCCTCTAGAGATAGAATATTTTAGGTTCTAGTTTCCATTCGTGTGGGTCCATGAGGCTTCTGCTTGTCGTCTGCCAGTGAATTTAGTTTGCCTGGCAGAAATTGAGCTTGTAGGTCTACCTGGTAGCTTAAGGTTGTGTTACACAGAGCCTTGGCTAGTCTGCAGAGAAGGTACGAGTGGGTTCCCCCCTGCTTGTTTATGTACCACATAACTGTGATGCTGTCCGTCTTTACCAATAGTTGTCCTGAAAGACAACAGTCTTTGAAGGCTGTCAGAGCATTCTGTACAGCTAACATTTCTTTTTGATTGATATGCAGGTGCAACTGTTTCAGGTTCCATTTGTCCTGAAAGCACTGCCCTGCCATGTGAGCCCTCCGTGCATAGTCTGATGAGTCTGTTAGGGTTTGGGCAGCAGGTGGTAGAGTGAAAGGGAGTCCCTTGTGGAAGCAGGCCTCTGCCCACTAAAGGAACTCTGTCTTCCTACAAGGAATGATAGAAATCATTGTTTCCAGGTCCTGAGAATGTTGACACCATAAGCTTTTTAGATAACATTGGAGTTTCCTCATATGCAGTCTTGCATATGTAATTAGTAGAATGCAAGAGGCCATGAACCCCAGGGCTTGCAGTATTTTCCTTGCAGATAGCTGGGGTTTTGTGGCCAACAGTTTGAAGTAGGTTGGCAAATAAACTTGTTTCTCCGGAGTGAGGAATGCCATCTGTGAAGTTGTGTGCAACCTTGCTCCCAGGAATACAAACTGTTGGCAGGGTATTAGGTGAGATTTATTTTTGTTGATGGTGTACCCCAGTGAGGATAGAAGATTCCTTATGAATGCCAGGTGTTGTAATAGCAAGTCCTGGCTTTCTGCCTGAATCAGACAATCATCCAAGTATGGGTAAATCTGAATATTTCGCCTGCAAAATGCAATGGCTGGAGCTAGACACAGTGAATATCATGGGTGCAGTAGATAAACCAAAGGAAAGTGTAGAGAACTGACAGTGCATGGAGCCTGCCCTGAATCATATACATTTCCTGCAAGATTCCCTTATTGGGATGTGCAGGCAAGCTTCTTTTAAAGTCTAGGGCTACCAGCCAGGCAGCCTTGGCTAACCTAGGAAAAAGCAGTTGAAGAGTTAGCATTTTGAATTTTGGAACCACCAGGAAGGTGTTGAGAATAGAGAGGTCCAAGATAGGACGCCAAGGAGTTTTCTTTTCTGGGTACCAGGAAAAGTCTTGAATAAAAACCTTGACCCCTTTGTTCTGCTGGGACAGGTTGAATAACCCTGATACTGAGAAGAAAGAGAACCTGCTGTTGTGCCTCCGTCCATTGATTTGGGGGTAGGTCTGGTCAACCATTCGGGGTTAAGTAGTGTGTGGAAGTGGCATCTGTATCCTTGGGAGACTGTTAAAAACCCATTTGTCCTGCGTAAAGAGTTCCAGTTTTTTGCATGCAGGGTGAGCTTTCCTCCTAAGGGAGCAGGTAGCTGAGCAGGACTTGGAAGGGTTAAGGTTAAGTCATTGTGCCATTTTTCTGTAGGGGGGTGGTTTACAATTCCCTGCTTTGGAAGTGGGAGCCCCCCACTGCTTAGGTCTGTGTGTAGCCTGAGACTGTAGCCTAGATGGTCTGCTGCTCCTGGGTTTGGACTGAGAAGGCCTGGAAGGGACTGGAAAGGACCAGTTCTTTGAAGGCCAATGCCTACTGAATCTGGGAGGCTGTACTTGAAAGAAATCTGTAACAGTTTTCATAGATTTAGCTTTTTCCTCCATCCTTTTGTGGACTTCTGCTTTGTTGCCAAAAAGGCAGTCTTGGTTTAAAAGAGCATCCAGTAATTTAGCTTTAAAATGATCTGGCAAGTTTTGCTCCTTAAGCCCAAGCATGCCTTCTAAGTACAGACCCAGTGAAAGCAGCCCTGCAAGATGCTTCTAAAGTGTCAAATGTGGTTACCAACTTGTTCTGCAGAATGCATTAAATCTTGCAATTCTTTGTGTTCAGCACAGTCAGGAATCAACATAATTTTCTGTTTAAGTAGTCCCATAATATGCTAATACTTTAATATATGAAACTGGCAATTTAAAGCCCTAATGGCCAAAGTAGCAGAAGTGTATACCTTCTTACCCCATCTGTCTAAGGCTCTAGAATCTATCAGAAGGGGTAGGATTTTTGGCAGCAGTAGCCTTAATGCCTTTTGGTCCTTGGGAAATGGTCTCTGGATCCACAGAAGGATTCTTGAAGAGGAACTTGTGAGTTCGGTACTCTGTAGTACCTGTCAGGTTTTCAGGGAGCTGGAGGTAAAGTGACTGGGGTAAGGCTAGATTCCAAGAAAGCATCATCTACAATGTCCAGAAGAGGAGGGATAGCTAAAGGCCTGTGTTGAGGCAAGAGTAAGAATTCCCCAAGTCTCTTTTTGGACTCAGAGTAATCCTGGCTTTTCCCAACGGAAATGCTCCCCAAGGGTATGCAAGGTTTCACCGAAAAAGATCTTCTTGAGGGGAAGCAGAGGGAATGGAATCCTCTGCATCAAAATCCTCATAAGTAGATAAGGGCAAATCCTGGTAATCAGAAAGAGCAGAAATATCAGATTCCTGATCAGAAGAATCAGAAAGAAAATCAGTTCTAGGTCTCTTAGATGGGGGAAGGATGACTTCCCCTAATTAAGGTAATAAGGTCTTCAGCCATTCTAAGCATTTGTTTTGGAGGTATATGGGCCTGAGCCTGCCGTTTGGTCGTTTATTTCCTAGGCGTAGTGGGGGGTTTTGGCCTGGATGCAAACTATGGCGTCTGTTTAATATGAATGTCTGTAGGCCTGAAGACACCCTCAGAAGCCGGTGTCTGCACAGCGGCTCTGGACCCAACAAAGGTAGAGACATCCGCAGGTTCCATAGTCGAAGAAGCATCTCGCGGCATGCCAGACTCGATATATAATATGCAGACTTGCATATTAAACTGATGCCTCCTTCATTAAGGCCCAAATCGAGCCATGCCAAAAAAACTGACGCCCAGTCCGCATGCTCTGGCCTCTATGCCTAAAAAACAAATAAGAAAAGGTGCAGATATTGTAACTCTAATCAGGGGAAGCCAACCTCCCCCTTCAAAGAGACCTAGGACTGAAGTTGTTTATGAATCTTCTGATCAGGATTCTGATTTTTCTAATTCTTCTGATGATCTGGACTTGCCCTTATCTACTTATGAGGATTCTGATGCAGAGGACTCCATTCCATCTGCTTCCCCTCCTGAGGATTTTTCTTTTGAGAAAACCTTACATATTCAAAGTGAGCATTTCCACTGGGAAAGCCAGGATTTTCCCGATTCAAAAAAGAGGCTTTGGGATTTGTTAACTCCTGCCTCAGCATATACCTTTAGCTATTCCTCCTGTACTAAACATTGTTGATGATGCTTTTTCGGAATCTAGTTTGGCCCCTGATTCTTTGCCTCCTGCTCCCAGAAAACCTGACCGATATTACAGGGTTCCTGATTCACACAAGTTCCTTTTTAAAAATCCTACTGCTGATCCAGAGACTATTTCACAGGGATCCAAGGGCATTAAGGCTTCTACTGCTAAAAATCCTACCCCTTCTGACAGACTCCAGGGCACTGGACAGATGGGGTAAGGTGGTTTACACTTCTGCAACCTTGGCCATTAGGGCTTTAAACTGCCAGTTTCATATGTTAAAGAATCAGCAACATGTTACTGGATTGCTTAAACAGAAAATAATGTTGATTCCTGAATCTGCGGAAAATACAGAATTACAGGATGTAATGCATTCTACTGAACAGTTTGGAAAACTTACTTTGCAATGTGGATTTGATTCATTAGAGGCCTCTTGCAAGGCTCCTGTTACTGGGTCTGTGCTCAAAAGGCATGCTTGGCTTAAGGAGCAATCTTTGCCTGATCATGTTTAAGCTAAATTGTTGGATGCTTCCTTAAGTCAGGAATGCCTGTATGGCAACAAGGCTGAAGTTGTTCTTAAAAAGATAGAAGATAAAGCTAAATCTATGTAAACTGTTAAAGATTTCTTACAAGTTAGCCTCCAAGATTTAGTAGGCACCGGTCCTCTAAGAACTGGTCCTTTCCAGCCCCTTCCAGGTTTTCTCAAGCCAAACCCAGACACAGCAGAAAAGTACAGTTTTGTACCTACCATAAATGTAGATGTTCGAAGATCCACATTGCTGCAGTCCTAACACTTGGGTAGTCCGCTGTCCCAGTCGGCCCGAATACCAAAGTATAAGGCTGACGTCGGTCAGGGCGCATTAGTCTGACGTCAGGACGTCAGGGTAGAAATGCGCATGACCGACGTCATATCCTCAGTCTTTTCTTGCCCCAGATGTCAGAAGACCCTAAAAAGATAAGGCCAAAACCAAAAAACACCAAACACTCCTGTACCAAATATATATATACAATATATACAATTTACAAAAGTACAACCCCACCCACACAACCACCCCTAAACACAGAGGGGAAGGAGGGAGGGAATTGACTGCAGCAATGTGGATCTTCAACATCTACATTTATGGTAGGTACAAAACTGTACTATGTTCTTCATCCCACATTGCTGCAGTCCTAACACTTGGGTAGAATCCCAAAGCAGAGGTAAGGGAGGCTGGCAAATCATAAAGAAGCTGGAGCTGTCAACATGCCCTGCAAAATAGCCTTGGCAAAACCAGCCCTAGATTTAGAGTAGAGAGGAAGGTGGTAATGCTTAGAGAAAGTATGCACTGAACTCCAAGTAGCTGCCTCCAAAATATCCTTAGTTGCCACCCCCCTTAGAAATGCTGTTGAAGTGGCAGTAGCCCTACTGGAATGAGGCCTGATCCCAGCTGGAATCTCCTTGCCATGATGGGAATAACAAAATGCAATGCAAAACCCAATCCACTTAGAAATAGTTTGTTTTGACACAGGCTTGCCCTGAGAACTCAAAGCAAAAGAAACAAACAACTGCTGAGACTGCCTAAAATCCTTAGTCCTGCTTAAATAATAACGAACTGCCTGTGTACATCTAAAGTGTGCAAAATCTTTTCCCCTTATTTTGGGGATCTGCATAAAAGTGGGCAAATGAATAGTTTGGTTTAAAGCCACACTAGAGACCACCTTAGGCATAAAGGAAGGATTAGTACGTAATGATACCCTATCCTTATGGAAAATCAAAAAGGCTCAACCGCCATAAGGGCCTGCAATTCAGAAACCCTTCTTGCAGAAGTAATGGCCAACAAAAAAGCAGTCTTCCACGACAAGTATTTCAATTCAGCAGTAGCCGCAGGCTCAAAAGGTTGTAGAGTAAGTTTCTCCAACACAAAATTGAGGTCCCAAGCAGGAGTAGGAGCTCTACGGGGTCTTATATTCTTTGCCCCTCTAAGAAATTGCTTAAACAAAGGATGAGAAAACAATGGTGGGTCACAATCATAGTGAGCTGAAATTGCTGCAGCATGAATCTTAATGGAAGAGAAAGACAAACCTTTGTCCAATAACTCAGTAAGATATTGAAGAGCCACACTCAAATTTGGCTCAGAAACATCCAAATCCTTTGCTGCACACCAAAATAAAAATCTCTTCCATTTTCCCATGCGACACTTTCCTTGTACTAGGTCTTCTGGCTTCCATAATCACATTCAAAACTTGTTGAGGAAGCTGAGACCTGCTATGGTTCAAAACAGAATATGCCAGGCTGTTAGATGAAGAGAGTGAAGCTTGACATTGAGTAGATGCCCGTCCTTTTGAGACAATAGGTGTGGAATCAAAGGTAAGGGCCATGGAGGCTTCCTTACCAGACTCCTCAGCAATGGGTACCAGTGCTGCCGAGGCCAATCTGGAGCTATTAAAATCATCCTTGGCTTGTCCTGTCTGACCTTTAGGAGTACCTTTGGGAGGAGAGGCAGAGGTGGAAAGGCATACACATGAAGATTTTCCCAACTGAAAGAAAGAGCATCCACTTTCCAGGCTGTGTGATGAAACCTTTTCGTGCAAAACTTTGGCAGCTGGTGGTTTAGAGGAGAAGCGAACAGATCTATGTCTGGAGTTCCCCAGGACACTGTCAATGTCTGAAATACATGAAGATCCAGTTTCCACTCGTGGGGATCCATGATTTGCCTGCTTAACACATCTGCTAAGGAGTTCTGTGCTCCTGGTAGAAACCTTGCTTGAAGATTCAGTTGCAAGCTTAACGCAGTCTCCCACAAAATCATTGCTTGCCTGCATAGAGGATAAGAACGTGTTCCCCCTTGTTTGTTGATGTACCACATGACAGTTGTGTTGTCTGTTAGAATCAACACCTGCCCTGGAAGAAGTAAATCCTTGAAAGCCAGTAATGCAAACTGGACTGCTAACATCTCCTTCATGTTGATATGTAGATGCTGCAGTCTGGCAGGCCACTTGTCTTGTATCCACTTTCCATTCAGATGAGCTCCCCAAGCTGTGTCTGAGGCATCTGTCGTTAGAATCTGACTCGCCTCTGGCCGGGTCACAGAGAGTCCCTTGTTTAGGTGACATTCCTGAGCCCACCACAAAAATTCCTTTTGAATGCAAGGTATTATTTGAATGACAGTGTCCAAATCCTGGCAGTGCTGTGTCCATACATTTTGAGATACCATTGTAGCTTCCTCATATGCAGTTTGGCATTGGGAAGTACCAGAATACAAGATGCCATGAACCCTAAGGCTTGAAGGACTGTCCTTGCAGTCAGCCCGGACTGATGAGACAGTTGATGGAAGTAAAGAGAAAGATTCTTTTGTTTGTCCGGGGTTAAAAAGGCCATCTGGGATGCTGTATTCAGTCTCACGCCCAGAAAGCACATGTCTTGAGAGGGTACTAGACTGGACTTTATTTCGTTCACAGAATACCCTAGGCATCTTAGCACTGCTATCACATATTCCAAATGCTGAAGAAGCACGCCCTTTCCTTGAGCCAGAAGCAGGCAGTCGTCCAAATAAGGATAGATTTGTATTCCTTTTAGCCTGAAGAAAGCTATCACTGGAGCCAGAACCTTTGTGAATACTCTGGGCAGTAGATAAGCCAAAGGGCAATGCAGAGAACTGATAATGAGAATTCCCAGCTCGAAAACGCAGATACTTCCTGCAAATTAGTCTGATAGGAACATGAAGGTAAGCTTCCTTGAGATCCAAAGTTACCATCCAGTGATCTTTGCCCAGCATAGGTAAAAGCTGTTGTAACGCCAACATTTTGAACTTGGGAATGTCCAGATAAGTGTTGAGGATAGACAGATCCAAAATTGGTCTCCACGTGTTCCCCTTTTTTGGTACTAGGAACAGGCGAGAATAAAATCCTAGGCCCCTTTCTGGCACAGGAACCGGCTGAATGGCCCCTATTTGGAGCAACAGAGAAATTTGCCTGTGAGCCTCTTTCCTTTGCTGAGGAGGAATGTCTGGCATGCCTTTGAAAGGAGGCAAGGTATGGAAATAAAACCTGTAACCGTGGTGAATGATATCCAATACCCATCTGTCTTGGGTAATTAAACTCCAGTTTTCTTTGAAGAGTGTCAACCTTCCTCCCAAATGTGCTGCCAGACGAGAAGATTCTGGCAGCTGAAAAGGCAGGTCATTGGGTCTGTTTACGAAAGGACTGACCCCTGCCCTCACCAGAAGACTGAGCAGGTGAACTCCTGTTCTAGGCCTAAAAGAACCTTGAGCTCTGCCCCTACCACGTCTAGACCTACCCCTAGACTGGGAATCATAAGCAGGATATGTCCACCCCTTGGTAGGCCAATTTCTACTAAACTTGGAGGCTGAACCTGCAAAAATCTTTAACAGTCTGCATAGACTTAGCCTTGTCTTCCATTTTCTTTAGAACTGCTTCCACAGGCTAACCAAACAACACATCAGATTGTAAAGGAGCATCTAAAATCCTTGTCTTCACATGCTCAGCTAAATTCTGATCCCTCAGCCAGGCGTGCCTGCGAAGAACCGAACCAGTGGCAGCCACCCTCAAGAGGCCTGCACAGCATCAAAACCACATTGCAAAGAATGCTTACCCACCTGTTCAGAAACATGAACTAAATCCTGCAACTCTTTACACTCAATACCTTCCGCCAAAGCATCTACCTTAGACTTTAATTGTGAAAGGAGATAATTTTGATATTTCAACATGTGAAACTGGCAATTCAAAGCTCTCATGGCCAAAGTGGAAGAAGTATACACTTTCTTTCCCCATCTATCCAAAGCCCTTGCCTCTTTACCCCGAGGAACAGGATTTTTAACAGAAGGCTTAACACCTTTAGGCCCCTGTGAAACAGTTTCTGGGTCTGCCCTAGGACTCTTAAAAGATACTTATGAGCTTCAGGCACCCTATAATATCTATCCGGTTTAACTGGAGCAGGAGGCAAAGAATCAGGGTTCAGAGAAGCTTCTGCAAAAACATCCTCCACCACATCTAGAACAGGAGGTATAGCTAAAGGCCTATGCTGGGGTAGAAACAAAATTCCCTAAGCCTTTTCCTGAATCAGAGAAATCCTGACCTTCCCATTTAAAATGCTCCCTCATGGAATGAAGAGTCTCTGAAAATGAAAAATCCTCAGGAGGAGAAGCAGGAGGAGTAGAATCATCCACATCAGAATCAGAGTAAGGGGAATACTCCTGCAAGTATTCAGCCGAAGACTCAGAAGCATCCGAACACTGCTCAAAACTCCCAAGCTCAGGTTCCACCCTAGGCCTCTTATCAGGAGGGGGCATAGAACCTCTAATCATTGTAATCAAATCTTCTGCCATCTTAAGCATATGTTTCTTAGGTACAGACCCTGAAGAACTAGGGGTAACACCTGAAACAACACTTGGCCTGCCCCTGGGAGAAGCCTTGGAAACAGCAGGGGAGGGCCTAACCACCTTAGGAAGGGAGGGAAGAACAGCTACCTGAGAAGCCCCTTCCGCCTGGCCTACCTCCTGAGAGGTCACATCTTGTAGTAATAAAGTCTCTCCCTGGGATTCCAAAGAAATTTCTGGCTGAACCTCTGGCTCCACCGAGCCCTCTAAAGAACCGGACGCCTGCACGGACGGTTCTTCCAGCCTAGGCTTTGCTGTTTTGTCCTTGCGCTTTTTGATTAAGCGGCCGGAGCATCCGACGGCATTTTATAATTACACCGCTTCCCAAAACTAACCTGGCACAATCTAATCTTCTCTTTATCGTGCGTTTGTTAAATCTAGCACAAGAGCGACAGCCAACAACGCCGTGCTCAGGCCCTAAGCAAGGTATACACAAGGTATGGTAATCCCTATGAGGTATCTGTTTCCCACAAGAAATACAGTTATTCACTTTTTCTGACATCCGTAAAATACTGAGGCAAGAAAAACCAAAATATTCCCCAACGGGGTACTTAGCCAACTTGGATTCGGTCTGAAACTCCGACTTCGGAAAATCTCAGAACGCCAACCTGCACTTGCAAAACTGCTTCTGCATCGGACCATGCGGCAAAAAAGACTGAGGATATGACGTCGGTCATGCGCATTTGTACCCTGACGTCCTGACGTCAGACTAATGCGCCCTGACCGACGTCAGCCTTATACTTTGGTATTCGGGCCGACTGGGACAGCGGACTACCCAAGTGTTAGGACTGCAGCAATGTGGGATGAAGAACATCCCCAGGTTTTAGTCCCAGAGGAGACACAAGACTAAGCAGCGGGGGGTTTCTGCACCCAAATCAAGGAGTAGTAAGACTCCCCCCTATGGAAAACTGTCCCAATGACTTGCTTTTAAAACTTACAAGCACTTCCCAACTGAATGCTCCTTTAGGCGGAAAGATTGGTCTGCAGGCCAAAAACTGGGAACTCATTACCCAAGACCATTGGGTTTTTAAATATAGTGTCACAAGGATACAGATTTCACTTCCACACTTTACCAACACCAAGCGGGTGGCCAGATCTACCCCCAAATCAGTGGGCAGAGGCTCAAAATCAAATACTCTCTCTCTTAACCATGGGGGCTATTCAGTTGGTACCAGAAGAGGAAAAGGGACACTGTTTCTATTACAGACTTTTTGGTAAAAGGCAATACATGGCTTCCTATCCTGGACCTTTCTATTCTAAACACCTTTCTGGTGATTCCAAAATTCAAGATGCTGACACTTCACCAGCTGCTTCCTATGCTAGGCAGATGCATGGTTGGCAACACCAGACTTAAAAGAAGCATACCTGCACATCCCTATGAGGGAGTCTTGCAGAAGATACCTAAGCTTCAAAGCAGGCTACATGCACTATCAGTTCTCTGCACTGCTCTTTGGCTTATCTACTGCGCCAGGGTATTCACAAAGTACCTAGCTCCAGTCATTGCATTTTGCAGGCAAAGAAATATTCAAATATACCCATACCTGGACGATTGTCGAATTCGGGCAGAAATCCAGGACATACTTTTGAATCATCTGGCCTTTGTTCAAAGGGTAATGATATGACTGGGGTACACCATAAACTAAAAGAAATCACAACTAGTACCTTTGTCAACAGATTATATTACTGGGAGCAAGTTTGAATACAACTTCCCAGATGGCTTTCTTCAAGCCAGAGAAAATTATTCATTTGACAACCTACTTCAAACAAGTGGCCACAAAAACCCAGTTATCTGCAAGACAAATACAGCAAGCCTTGGGGTTCATGGCCTCCTGCATTCTTCTAATTCCATATGCAAAGCTGCAAATGAGGAAACTGTAATGGTATCTCAAAAGCCTATGGTGTCAACATTTGCAGGATCTAGATGCAATAATTCCTATCATACCTTGCCTACGCCTAGAGTTCCTTTGGTGGGCAGAGGCCTGCCACCAAAAAAGGGGACTACCCATCACAATACCCCCTGCCGCCCAAACCTCAACAGATGCAGACTATGCATAGGGGGCTCACCTGGCAGGAAAGTGCATTCAGGGCAAATGGAACCCAAGTCAATTGCACCTATACATAAATCAAAAGGAATTTTTTGCTGTACAGAATGCTCTGACAGCCTTCAAGGACTACATTCTTCCAGGACAATGAATGGTAAAGACGGACAACACCACGGTCATGTGGTACATAAAAAAGCAAGGGGGTACACACTCTTACCCCCTCTGCAGACTAGCCATGGCATTGTGGAACAGCCTTGAGCTACAAAGTGAACCTACAAGCTCAATTCCTTGAAGGAAAGCTAAATACACTGGTAGAAGGACTAAGCAGAAACCTCATGGACCCACATGAGTGTAAACTGGAACCAAGGATTTTCAACATGTTGACAAGCAAATAGGGGAGCCCAGATAAAGACCAGTTTGCCTCCCCCCAGAATCATCAATTGGATAAATTTTGCACAAGGATTCCCCACAAACTAGTTTGGAAAGAGGTTTTCCCTGCTGAAGGATAGAGCTTCTAATCAGTTTATACCTTTCCCCCTCTGCTCTCCAAGGTACTACTAAAGATCAAACCGGACAAGCCAAGGACGATTTTGATTGCTCCAGACTGGCCACGCCAACACTGGTACCCCATCCTGCGCAGTGTGTCACACTATACCCCATGCCACCTGCCTCAGCAAGTTGTCTCAGCAAGTGAACCAGATTCTGCACCCTCAGCTGCAAACCATGAACCTAGCAGCCTGGCTAATTACCTAATCTCTCCTTTACCACCCCTCAGTAAATCAGTGATGGATATCATTTTAGAGGCTAGGAGGCCTAGTACTAGAAAATCTTATGCTGCAAAATGGAAAGGATTTTTTACCTGGAACCAATCTCAAGGGATTCCCAAAGCTAAGGTTTGGGAGAAGGAATTCAAAAAGAATTAGAACCAGCTATAAGGCCCTGCAAGACTGCAGTGGCAAAACCAGCTCTGGATTTAGAGAAGATTGACAAATGATAATACTTGGTGAAAGTATGTACAGAACTCCAGGTAGCAGCTTCTAGGATGTCCCTGGTAGGGACTCCCATGAGAAACGCTGTAGAGATGGATGTTGCCCTAGTGGAATTTGTTCTGACCCCTTGAGGGATTGGTTTCCTATGGTGCTTGTAGCAGAAATAGATGGGAAGTGTGCTAGCTATTTGGAAATTGTTTATAAATGGCCTTGCCCTCTGCCCCTGTTGCAAAGCTGACTAGTAACTGGTCACATTTTTTGAACGGCTTAGTCCTATCAAGGTAGAATCTGAGCCGTCTATGCACGCCCAAGCAGAGCAGGATCCTTTCCCTTATTTTGCAGATTAGGGAAGTAGGTTGGCAAATGGATTGGTTGGGAGCCACACTGGACACCACTTCAGGCATAAAAGAAAGGGTTAGTCCTGAGGGAAACCCTGCCAGGATGGAAAATAATGAAGGGTTCTACAGTCATAAGTGTTTGTAGCACAGACACTCTTCTAGCTGAAGTAATGGCCAGAAGCAAGTCTGTTTTCCAAGAGAGGAATTTTAACTCAGCTAATGCGGCAGGTTCAAAGGGGGGAAGCGTGAGCTTTTCCAGTACAAAGTTAAGGTCCCAAGCAGGGGTGGGTGCTCTCCTTGGTGGCCTTAAGTTGTTTGCCCCTCTCAGGAACTGTTTGATAAGAGGGTGCCAGAAGAGAGGTGGCTCAGTATTTGTAATGAGCTGAAATGTCTGAGGCATGTACCTTAATGGAGGAGGACAGGCCTTTGTGGAGTAGATCTGCTAAATAATCCAGGATTAGGGGCAAGGAAGGCAGAGTTGTGTCCACTCCTTTAGACTGAATCCAGGAGCAGTACCTTTTCCACTTAACACAGGATTTTCTTGTACTGGGTCTTCTGGCTTCAAGAATGACATCCAGCACCTGCTTGCTTAGGGCTGCTGGGGGAGAAATTAATGAATAAGCCAGGCTGCAAGACTTAGGGTTTGCAGCTGTGAATGCAAAATCTGTCCCTCCTGCTGAGAGAGCAGGATTGTGTTTTGGTGTAGGTGCCCGAGTGGCACCGGTGACAGGATGCGCAGGAGTGGGTAACAGTGCTTGCGTGGCCAGTCTGGGGCAATCAGAATTGCCCTTGGTCTGTCCAGTCTTATTGAATAATACTCAAGAGAAGATGCAGAGGGGGAAAGGCAAAGATTGAGAAATTTAAGATAGTGCATCCACTTGAGGCCCTGTTGTGAGGATTCCTGGTGCAGAATTTGCTGAGCTGGTGGTTGTAGGGGGAGGCAGAGATCCACCTCTGGTTTCCCCCATTTCTGAATCAGAAGGGTTAAGGTGCTGGGCTCCAACTGCCACTCGTGTGGGTCTACGAGTTTTCTGCTTAAGTCGTCTGCCAGTGATTTTTGTCTGGCAGGAATTGGGCTTGCAGATGGACTTGCTTGTCCAAAGCAGTGTTCCACAGGGTCATGGCTAACCTGCAGAGTGGGTTACCCACTGCTTGCTGATGTACCACACAAAGAACAGTTGTGTACACTTACCATAAATGTAGATGATCGAGTGTATTCAATGTTGCAGTCATTACATTTGGGTAATCTGCTGGCAGGCTGCCCTCAGTCGGCCTGAATTCCAAAGTCTTGGGTCCTGCGTTAGTTGCTGTCTTCTCTTCCATGACGTCAGGTCGTCAGGGGTATAAAACATGCAGCCGACGCCATTTTCTTTGGTTTTTCTTGCCCCCGATGTCAGGTGCCTCCAAAAAGGTAGCAATATTATATACACACATGCATCAATATTAACTTTACCTTCATCTAGAATCAAATACACCACATAGGTTGCAGAAGACAGAGAAGGAGAGAGAAAATTTAGAAAGACAGGGGGATGGCGGGAGGGTAACCTGGACTGCAACAGTGAATACACTAACATCTACATTTATGGTAAGTGTACACAACTGTACTATGTTCTTCGTGTTTCACTGTTGCAGTCATTACATTTGGGTAGAATCCCAAAGCTATGGTTGGGAGGCTGGAGCTGAACAGCATAAGGTGCAGCTATAAGGCCCTGCAACACTGCAGTGGCAAAGCCTGCCCTGGACTTGAGTAGAGAGGCAAATGGTAATGCTTTGTAAAGGTGTGAACAAAACTCCAAGTAGCAGCCTCTAGAATGTCTTTGGTTGGTACTCCTCTGAGAAAGGCTGCTGAAGTAGCTGCAGCTCTGGTAGAATGAGACCTAATGCCCTTGGGCACAGGTTTACCATGGTGTAAGTTGCAGAAACGGATGCAGTGGCTTATCCACTTGGAAATGGCCTTTCCTTCTGATCCTGCAGGATATGACACTAGTAATTGCTCAGTTTTTCTTAGAGCTTTAGTCCTGCTCAGGTAGAATCTAAGCTGTCTGTGTACGTCCAAGGAATGCAGAATTCTCTCCCCTTTGTTCTGCGGATTTGGATAAAAAGTTGGCAGATAAATTGTTTGGTTAAGAGCCACACTGGAAACCACCTTGGGCATAAAGGTAGGATTTGTTCTCAGACACCCTGTCTGGGTAAAATATGATAAGAGGCACTACAGCCATGAGGGCCTGTAGCTCCAAAACTCTTCTTGCTGAAGTAATTCTAGTAGAAGAGCGGTCTTCCATGAAAAGAACGTTATATCCCCGGTAGCAGCTCGTTCAAATGGAGACATGGTAAGCTTTTCCAACACATAACTGAGGTCCCATGCAGGTAATGGTGATCTTCTAGGAGGCCTTAAATTTTTGGCTCCTCCAAGATACTGCTTTAGTAAGGGATGAGAAAAGATTGGCGGCTCTGTATTGTAATGAGCCGAAATGGCAGAGGCATAGATTTTGATTGATGAGAAAGATAGGCCTTTATCAAGCATCTCAGTTAAGTATTGCAATATCTGCGGAATATGTGGTTCTGCTGTATCAGTTCCTTGTGCTTGATTCCAAGCACAGAAACTCTTCCATTTGTCAGCATAAGATTTTCTAGTACTAGGCCTTCTGACTTCCAAAATGACATCCATCACAGATTTACTGAGAGGTGTCGTTTGTATGATTACATGATTAGCCATGCTGCCAGGTTCAGAGTCTGTAGTTGATTGTGCAGAATCTGATTGTTTTGCTGGGACAGTAGTTGTGGTCTTTGAGGCAAGGTCCAAACTGGGTATTGAGACAAGTTCCTTAGGATTGTGCACCAGTATTGGCGGGGCCAGTCCAGGGCAATTAATATCATCTTTGGCTTCTCTTGTCTGACTTTTAGGAGGACCTTGAGCAGAAGAGGCAGAGGAGTAAAGGTGTAAACTGATAGGTTTTTCCAACTGAAGGATAGGGAATCCACTTTCCATGCTTGTCTGTGATAAGTCCTTGTGCAGAATCTTTTCAATTGATAATTTCGAGGAGAGGCAAATAAAAATGTCTGGGCTCCCCCATTTCTCTGTTATGCTGAAAACTTGTGGATTTAGTTTCCACTCGCGAGGATCCATAAGGTGTCTGCTTAAATAGTCTGCCAGAGTGTTTTGTTTTCTTGGTAGGAATTGAGCTTGAAGATTTATTTGGTAGGTCAAAGCTGTGTCCCACAGTGCCATGGCTAATCTGAAAAGGGGGTATGTGTGTGTGCCCCCTTGCTTGTTTATATACCAGGTGACTGTGGTGTTCGTCTTTATCAGTAGTTGTCCTGGATGAAGTAAGTCCTTGAAGGCTGTTAGGGCATTTTGAACAGCTAGCATCTCTTACTGGCTGATATGTAGATGCATTTGTTTTGGTGCCCATATGCCCTGAATGCATCTTCCTGCCATGTGGGCCTCCCAGGCATAATCTGATGTGTCTGTTAAGGTTTGGCTGGCAGGGGGTAGAGTGAAGGGCCGTCCCATGATTTGGTGACAGGCCTTTGCCCACCATTGAAACTCCTGTTGTAGGCAGGGAATGAGAGGAATCATTGTCTCTACACTGTGTGAATGTTGACTCCATAAACTTTTTAGGTACCACTGAAGTTTCCTCATATGCAGTCTTGCATATGGAATTAACAGGATGCAAGATGCCATGAAGACCAGAGCCTGCAGAATTTGTCTTGCAGAAGACTGGGTTTTTGTTGCCATTAGTTTGAAGTATTTAGTTGCCTTTGTTTGTCCGGCATGAGGTAAGCCATCTGGGCAGTTGTATTCAAGCTTGCACCCAGGAATGTTATCTTTTGAGAGGGTACCAGTTGTGATTTCTTTTCGTTTATTGTGTACCCTAGGCATGTTAGAAGCCTTTTCACAAACGCCAGGTGTCGAAGAAGAGTGTCCTTGTTCTCTGCGTGAATGAGACAGTCGTCCAAGTAAGGATATATTTGTATACTTCTTTGTCTGCAAAATGCAATTACTGGTGCCAGGCACTTTGAAAAGACCCTGGGTGCAGTAGATAAGCCAAAGGGCAGTATAGAGAATTTGTAATGCATTAAGCCTGCCTTGAACCTGAGGTATCTTCTGCACGACTGAAACCATTTTCTTTAAAAACCTCTTCTGCCTTAATACCAAACAGAGAACCATGCTGTAAAGGTGCATCTAGCAATTTAGCTTTAATATGATCAGGCAAATTTTGTTCGTTTAACCAGGCATGCCTCCTAATCACAGATCCAGTAACTGCGACCCAGCAGGAGGCCTCTAAAGAATCAAAACCACATTGCAAAGTATGTTTTCCAACTTGTTCAGCGGCATGCAACAATTCCTGCAATTCTTTTTTCTGCACATTCTGAAATCAACATCATTTTCTGTTTCAGCAATCCCATAACATGCTGTTGGTACTTAAGCATATGAAATTGACAGTTTAAGGCCCTGATTGCCAAAGTTGCAGATGTATAAACCTTTTTCTCCATCTGCCAGTGCCCTTGAATTTCTGTCAGAGGGGGTAGGATTTTTTGTTGTTGAGGCCTCAACTCCCTTTGGACCCTGTGAAACAGTTTCAGGATCAGCAGCAGGGTTTCTAAATAAAAATTTGAGAGTCAGGGACCCTGTAATATCTGTCAGGCTTACTGGGAGCTGGAGGTAAGGAGTCAGGGGTCAGGCTCGACTCAAAAAACACATCATCCACAATGTCTAAAACAGGGGGAATGGCTAAAGGCTTCTGCTGAGGGAGAAGGAAATCCCAGAGTCTCTTTTTAGATTCTGAGAAGTCTTGACTCTCCCAGTAAAAATACTCCCTCAAAGTATGCCAGGTTTCTCCAAATGAATAATCCTCAAGAGGAGATGGAGATGGAATAGACTCCTCCGCATCAGAATCTTCATAGAGAGGTATAGATATAATTCCTGATCAGAAGAGGAATCAGAAGAAATAGAAACCTGATCTGAAGATTCATAATCAGTGTCTTGCCTAGGCCTCTTATCTGGAGGGGGATGGGTACCCCTGATCAAGGTAATAAGGTCTTCAGCCATTTTGATCATCTGTTTTTTAGGCATAGAGGCCTGTGCAAGTGGCTCATGCGTCATTTTTTTAGTTTTAGAAGTTGCATTTGTCTTTGGTTTTGCAGCTGTCATCGGTTTGATATACAAATGTTGAGGTCTGAATACACCCTCAAAAGCTGGTGCCTGCTCAGTGGCTCCAGACCCATCTGAGTGAGATACATCCGTCGGTCCAATACCTTGAGTATCTTGCGGCATGCCGGACTCCACATGGGTGTCGGTAGAGGCCTGCGACTCGAAGGTAGCAGGTATCACGGGCTGCGAAGGCGCCTCACTGAGTACCGGCGAACTGGCGACTGACTTAGAAGAAGCTTTGTCGGTTCTGGATCATGACTGCCTTTCTCTGTCCTTTTCTTTGCGTTTTTTTATGTACTCCGGTCGTCGGATTGCTATCCGATGACATTTCTGGGTAGTTAAATCGGTTTCCAAAATATTTTGATGCAAAAATATACCGACGCTTAATAATGCGTTGGTTAAATCTAGCACAAAACCGACAGCCAGGCATGTTGTGATCAGGGCCTAGGCAAGGAATACAGTATAAATGGAAATCCTTATGAGGTATTTGCTTCCCACAAGTAATACAATTATTAACTTTTTCTGACCTCGGTAAAAAGCAAGAAAAAAGTTTCCCCAATGGGGTACTTAGCTTTAGTGAAGACTTAGGATCTGAAACTCAAATTCTAATATTTCAGTAGTTGGCAGACCGGCACCAAATGCTTCTGCTTCGGGCGCCGCGCGGCAAGAAAGACTAAAGAAAATAGGGTCGGCTGCATGTTTCATACCCCTGACGACCTGACGTCATGGAAGAGAAGACAGCAACCGACGCAGGACCCAAGACTTTGGAATTCAGGCCGACTGAGGGCAACCTGCCAGCAGATTACCCAAATGTAATGACTGCAACAGTGAAACACAAAGAACATCTGAGATGTTGTTTGTTTTTATTAGCAGTTGTCCTGGCAAGAGAAAATCTGAAAGCTGTCAGGGTGTTCTGCACAGCTAGCATCTCTTTTTGGTTGATGTGCAGATGAATTTGACTTGGCCCCCAGCAGCCCTAAATGCATTTGCCGTCCATGTGTGCTCCCAAGGCATAGTAAGATGCATCTGTGGTTAGGGTTTGGGCAGCGTAGGGTTGAGAAAAAGGCAGTCCCATCTTGTGGCTGCATGCTTCTGCCCACCAAAGAAACTCTGTCCTTAGACAGGGGATGATAGGAATGACTGTTTCCAGGTCCTGAGAATGTTGGCACCAAAGACTTAAGTACCACTGAAGTTTCCTCATATGCAGTCTTGAACGGGAATTAACAGTATACATAAGGCCATGAACCCTAGGGCCTGCAGTATTTTCCTCGCGGATAGCTGGGTTTTGGTGGCCATTTGTTTGAAGTAGGCTGTCAGATAGACTTGTTTTTCTGAAGTGAGGAATGCCATCTGGGATGTTGCGTCCAAGCTTGCTCCCAGGAAATCAATTTTTTGACTGGGTACCAGTTTTTTTTTTTTTCATTGGTGTACCCCAAGGAAGTGAGAATGTGTTTCACAAATGTCAGGTGCTGCAACAGGAATTTGTATATTTCTCTACCTGCAGTATGCAATGGCTGGAGCCAGGCATTTTGTGAAAACACTAGGCGCAGTAGAGAAGCCAAAGGGAAGTGCAGAGAACTGATAATGCATAGATCCTGCCCTGAAACATGGATACTTCCTGCATGACTCCCTTATGGGGATATGCAAGCAGGCTTCTTTTAAGTCTAGGGTGACTAACAAGGCATCCTTGGCTAGCATAGGAAGAAGCTGTTGCAGGGTAAGCATTTTGAATTTTGGTACAACACGGAAGGTTTTGAGAATTGAAAGATCTGGGAATGGCTGCCAATAAGCCCTCTTTCTTGGGTACCAGAAGAGTTTGCAGTACAATCCTTGACCCCTCTGTTCTGCTGGAACTGGCTGAATAACTCTGATATTGAGCAGGGAAACTACTTGCTGAGCCTCTGCCCACGGGTTTGGAGGAAAGTCTGGAAATCCGCTTGGGGTTGGCAGTGAATTGAAATAAAATTTGTACCCCGGGGATACAATGTTGAGGACGCACCAGTCCTGTGTGATGGACATACAGTTTTTTGCATGAAGGGCAAAGTTTTCCTCCTAGGGGCAAAAGCAATTGGGCAGGGCTGGGGAGAAGAATAAGGAAGTCATTGTGAGTTTTTTCCATAAGGAGGTGGCTTACCACTCCCTGCTTTAGGGGTGGAGGCACTCCATTGCTTAGATCTCTGCATAACTTGAGACTGTAATCTGGGTGGTCTGTTTCCCCTGGGTCTGGTTTGAGAAGGCCTGGAGGGGGCTGGAAAAGACCAATGTTTGGAAGGGCAATGCCGACTGAATCTAGGAGGTTGCACTTGTAAGAATTCTTTAACAGTCTGCATACACTTAGCGTTTTCTTCCATCTTTTTAAGAACCTCTTCTGCTTTGGTGCCAAACAAACTGTCCTTGCTCAAAGGAGCGTCTAGTAACTGATTTCACATGGTCTGGCAAGGTCTGCTCCTTGAGCCAAGCATGTCTTCTCAGTACAGAGCCAGTGACTGCTGCCTGTCAAGATGCTTCTAGGGTGTCAAAGACAAACTGCAAAGTATGCTTGTTGACTGGGCTTGCAGAATGCAATAGCTCCTGCAATTCCTTATTTTCTGCAGTCTGTAAAGTTTACCACTTTTTGTTTAATAAGTTTCATAATATGTTGCTGGTACGTCAGCATGTGAATCTGACAATTCAATGCCCTAATAGCAAGAGTTGCAGAGGTATATACCTTCTTACCCCATCTGTCCAAAGCTATGGAATCCTTGCATGAAGGGGTGGGATTTTTGGCTGTAGTTGCCTTGATACCTTTAGGCCCCCGGGAAATTATCTCTGGATCAGCAGTAGGATTCTTGAAAACAAATGTGAGTTTCAGGTGCTCTGTAGTACCTGTCTGGTTTCCTAGGGGCAGGAGGTAAAGTCTCAGGAGTAAGACTGGATTCCATAAAAACATCAATAACATCCAGGACAGGGGGTACTGCTAAAGGCCTATGCTGAGGCAACTCTAGGAATTCTCTGAGTATCTTTTAGGACTGAGGATAGTCTTGGCATTCCCAGTGGAAATGCTCTCTTCAGGTAAGCAAGGTTTCACCAAGAAAAAGATCCTCTAGAAGGGAGGCAGAAGGAATGGATTCCTCTGCATCTGAATCTTCATAAGCAGATAAGGGCATGTCTTCATAATCAGAAATCTCAGTCATCGGACTCCTGGTTTGTAGAAGGCTGACTTCCCCTAATCAGCGTAATAAGGTATTCAGCCATTCTAAGCATTTGTTTTTGATGCATGGGAGCAGGTGCATGGGCTTTGGTAATCAGTTCTCTAGGGGTAGTGCGTACTCGGCCTATGAAACTCGGTAGTTTTGATTAAAAAAGTTGTCAGTTCGAGTCTAACATCGGCAAAAAACTGCCTCAGAAGCCAGTGCCTGTACAGCGGCTCCGGACCCATCCAAAATAGAGACATCAGCATGTCCATAGTTGAAGTGTCTCGTGGCATACCAGACTCTGAATGGGTCCCAGTAGAGGCCTGCAAATTCATTGAGGCGGGCATTGGGGCTGCAAAATTGCCTGAGTACCGGCAGACTGGCAGTTAGCTTAACGGAAACATCGCCTGCAGCACTGGACCTATGCTGTGTCTCTTTTTATCCTTACTTTTTTTTGTAATATCGGTAGTCGGATGGCTTATTCTAGCCATTTCAGAATATGGAGATCGAGAGCGAAAGTATCGACAAAGAGCCAGATGATGAATAATTTGGGCGTTAAACAAGGCACAAAACCGACAGCAAGGTACGTTGTGGTCTGGGCCTAAACAGGTGACGCAGTAAGAATGAAAATCTCTGAGGTATTTGCTTTCCACAGGCAAGACAATTGTTAACTTTTTCTGACATCGGTTAGAGCAAGAAAAAAGGATCCCCAACAGGGTACTTATCTTTAGAAGACTTCAGGATTATTCAATTCGCAATCAAAAATTCAGGTAGCAGCCGACAGGCACTTGCAAAAGTACAGTTATGTACCTACCATAAATGTAGATATTTGAGTGTATACCCTGCTGCAGTCATCACACTTGGGTTATCCTGCCATCAGGCGGTCCCGCAGTCGGGCCTGAATTCCAAAGTCTTGGTCCGGTGTCGGTTGCTGTCGCTTCTTCCCCGACGTCAGTGCGCCAGGGGTATATAAGAGGCATCAGACGCCATTTTCTTCAGTTTTTTCTTGCCCCATATGTCAGGTGCCCCCTCCAAAAGGTAGTCAGTAGCTAGTACCAATAATAAAAAGTTTTAGCACAAACAAAATATCCCTCCAGCTATAAGCAAATACACCACAAAGGTTGCAACAGATAAGGTATTGAAAGGTTTAATTAGGTCAGAGGGGATGGAGGGAGGGTAACCTGGACTGCAGCAGGGTATACACTCTAACATCTACATTTATGGTAGGTACAAAACTGTACTATGTTCGTGTTACCCTGCTGCAGTCATCACACTTGGGTAGAATCCCAAAGCTAAGGATGGGAGGTGGAGTCAAACAGGGTTAGAGGAGGCTAGAAGGCCCTGCAAAACTGCAGTGGCAAAGCCAGCTCTAGTCTTAGAGTAAAGTGGTAAGTGATAATGTTTGGTGAAGGTGTGTACTGAACTCCAAGTTGCAGCTTCCAGAATATCCTTGGTTGGCACCCCACTGAGGAAGGCTGTAGATGTAGCTGCTGCCCTGGTAGAGTGGGGCCTTATGCTAGCAGGAACTGGTTTTCCATGGTGGGTGTAGCAAAAACGTATGCAATGTCCTATCCATTTGGAAAGGGTCTGTTTTGAGATAGCCTTTCCTTGTGATGCTGTAGCATAGGATACAAAAAGCTGGTCAGATTTTCTGAAAACCTTAGTTTTATCCAAGTAGTAATGTCGCTGCCTGTGAATGTCCAAGGAATGCAGGAGTCTTTCTACTTTGTTCTGTGGATTTGGAAAGAAGGTGGGTAAATGGATGGCTTGATATAGGGCCACACTGGATACCACCTGAGGCATAAAGGAGGGGTTTGTTCGTAGAGAAACTCTGTCTTGATGAAAAATGAGGAAAGGCTCTACTGCCATTAGTGCCTGAAGCTCTGAGACTCTTCTCGCTGAAGTAATTGCTAGCAGCAGGGCAGTCTTCCATGATATAAACTTTAAGTCAGCTGAGAAAGCTGGCTCAAAGGGAAGTAGCGCAAGTTTTTCCAGAACAAAATTGAGGTCCCAAGTAGGTGTTGTGCTCTCCTGGGAGGCCTAATATTTTTGGCCCCTCTGAGAAACTGTCTTAGGAGTGGATGTGAAAATAAGGGAGGATCCGTGTTGTAGTGAGCTGAAATAGCTGAGGCGTGGATTTTGATAGATGAAAAAGAAAGCCCTTTGTGTAACATCTCAGTTAAATATTGCAGAATCTGAGGTATGTCTGGCTGAAGGGTATTTTGGCCTTTAGCTTGGTTCCAGGCGCAAAACCTTTTCCATTTGTCTGAGTAGGCTTTCCTGGTGCTGGGCCTCCAGAATAACATCCATAACAGCTTGTGAAAGAGGAGCTGGCTGGTTTGCTTAGGTGATTTGCCATGCAGCCAAGTTTAAGGTTTTGAGCTGGCTGTGCAGAATCTGACTGTCTTGCTGTGTGAGCAGATGAGTAATTTGAGGTAAAATCCATGGTGGGCCCTGGGCCATATTCCTTAATAGTGGGTACCAGTGCTGGCGTGGCCAGTCTGGGGCAATAAGTATCATTCGGGGTCTCTCCATCCTGACTTTCAGCAGCACCTTTGTGAGAAGGGGTAATGGAGGGAAGGCATACACTGTCAGCATTTTCCAACTGAATGAGAGTGCATCCACTTCCCAAGCTTGATGGTGAAAAGTCCTTGTGCAAAATTTTGTTAGCTGATAGTTTTGGGGGCTGGCAAACAAGTCTATGTCTGGGAGCCCCCATTTTTGAGTTATCATTGCAAATACTTGTGGATCCAGTTTCCACTCGTGGGGATCCATGATGTTTCTGCTTAGGTAGTCTGCCAATGTGTTCTTTTTTTCCTGGCAGGAATTGAGCTTGTAATTGAACTTGGTAAGCCAGTGCTGTGTTCCACAAGGTCATTGTTTGCCTGCATAGAGGGTAGGAGTGTGTACCCCCTTGTTTGTTTATGTACCACATTACTGTGGTGCTGGCTGTCCTTATGATAAGCTGTCCTGGATAGAAGAGGTCCTTGAAGGCTGTCAGAGCATTTTGTACAGCTAGCATTTCTTTTTGATTGATGTGCAGATTCCATTGATCTGCAGTCCATATGCCTTGAATGCACCGTCCTGCCATGTGTGCCCCCCAGGCATAGTCCGATGCATCTGTTGTCATAGTTTGCCTGGCCGGGGGTAAGGTGAAAGGCTGACCCTTGTTGAGGTGACATGCCTGTAACCACCATAGAAACTCCTGTTGAAGGCAGGGAATAAGAGGTATCATTGTTTCCAAGCTGTGGCTGTGTTGAGTCCATACGCTTTTTAGGTACCACTGTAATTTCCTCATATGCAGTTTTGCAAATGGTATTAGTAGTATGCAAGATTCCATGAAGCCCAAGGCCTGCAGAATTTTTCTTGCAGGGAGTTGGGTCTTTGTTGCCATTGTTCTGAATTATTGAGTTAATTGTAGTTTTTCTGGCGTCAGATAAGCCATCTGGGCCATTGTATTCAAGCTGGCACCCAGGAATGTCATATTTTGTGAGGGCACTAGTTTTGATTTCTTTTCGTTTACTGTGTACCCTAGGCAACTTAGGTGTTTTACAAAAGCCAGGTGTTGTAAGAGAATGTCCTTGCTTTCTGCTTGGATGAGGCAGTCGTCCAGGTATGGGTATATTTGAATTCCTCTTTATCTGCAGTATGCAATTACTGGTGCCAGGCATTTCGTGAGGACCCTGGGTGCAGTAAATAAGCCAAAGGGCAGTGCAGAGAATTGGTAATGGGTTGAACCTGCAATGAAACGGAGGTATCTTCTGCAATTTTGTCTGATAGGGACATACAGGTATGCCTCCTTGAGGTCCAACGTTACTAGCCAAGCTTTCTTGCCCAACATGGGAAGAAGCTGCTGTAGTGTTAGCATCTTGAATTTGGGCACTTGCAAGAAAGTGTTTAGAATTGAAAGGTCCAGAATGGGTCTCCAAGCATTGTCCTTTCTGGGGACTAGAAAGAGCCTTGAGTAAAATCCTTGGCCTTGCTCCTGTGTAGGTACCATTTGAATGGCTCTCATGTCCATGAGAGCTGTAATTTGTTTTTGTACCTCTGCCCATTGATTTTGTGGCAGGTTTGGCATTCCTTTTATCCTTGGCAAGATGTGGAAATGGAATCTGTATCCTTGTGAGAATGTCTAGGACCCATTCGTCCTTTGTGACTATGTGCCAGTTGTCTGCAAAAAGTGCTAATTTTCCTCCCAAGGGAGCTGCCAAGAGAGTTTTGCTTGGCAGTTTGAGGTTTAAGTCATTGTGTTTGCCTTCTAGTAGTTTGGGACCTGTCTTCTCCTCCCTTCTGTGTTGCAGTGCCCCATTGGCGAGGTTTGTAAGGGATTTGTGCTTGTCCTCTGCCCCTTGGGCGCCTGTATTTACCCCTCTGTGGTCTGTCAGAAGCTGGAAAGGACCAATTTTTTGTTGGCCAATTTCTGCTGAAGCGTGGGGGCTGTACCTGTAAGAAATCTTTGACTGTCTGCATAGATTTTGCCTTATCCTCCATTTTCTTTAAAACCTCCTCTGCTTTAACACCAAATAAGACATCCTGCTGTAAGGGTGCATCTAGTAACTTTGCTTTAACATGATCAGGCAGAGATTGTTCCTTTAACCAAGCATGCCTACATATAAAAGATCCAGTAAAGCTGCTCTTGAGGAAGCTTCCAAGGCATCAAAACCACAATGTAAAGTATGTTTGTCCACCTGTTCAGCTGCATGCAACAGATCCTGCATTTCCTTGAATTCAGACTGTTGAGGGTGCGTGTCCATCTTTTGTTTTATTTGAGACCTTAGGAACTGCTGGTATTTAAGCATGTGAAATTGACAATTTAGTGCTCTCATAGCTAGAGTAGCTGAGGTGTAAACCTTCTTCCCCCCACCTATCTAGTGCTCTTGAGTCCCTTTCCGAGGGTACAGGATTTTTAGCCATAGAAGCCTTAGCCCCTTTGGGACCCTGGGAGATTGTCTCTGGATCAGCAACAGGGCTTTTGTATAGGAATTTGTGTGAGTCAGGCACTCTATAGTATCTATCTGGCTTGGCTGGAGCAGGAGGCAGAGAATCTGGATTTAGACTAGATTCTAAGAAAACATCATCCACAATGTCTAAAACTGGGGGGGGATAGCAAGTGGTCTGTGCTGGGGGAGTAAAAGAAACTCTCGGAGCCTTTTCTTTGAGTCAGAGTAGTCCTGACCTTCCCAGTGGAAATGTTCCCTCATGGTATGTAAGGTTTCCCCAAAGGAATAGTCTTCAGGGGGAGAAGCTGAGGGAATGGAGTCTTCACCATCAGAATCTTCATAAGGGGGGAAAGGAGTAATCCTGTTCCTCAGAGGAGCCTGAGGAAAGGAAACAGACACTTGATCAGAGGAGGCATAATCCTCCTCTTGTCTAGGCCTTTTGTGGGGGGGGGGTTGGGAACCCCTAATTAAAGAAATCAAATCTTCAGCCATTTTAAGAATCTGTTTCTTAGGCATGGGGCCTTGATCTGGAGACTGAAGTGTAGTCTTTTTTTGGTTTTGGAGGATTAAGCTTAGCATAAGATTTTATGGTGTGAGTAGTCGGTCTGAAGACACCTTCAGAAGCCGAAGGTGTTTCTACTGCACCGGCTTCTCCTTCTGAAATGTCGTCGGTAGGGCCTAAAAAAAATGGCTGTGTCTGCCTAGAACTCTCTGCTGGAGAATCCGAAGAGGTCTGGGGATCCAATTCAGCAGTAGCCAGGGGCTGCGTAGGTGCCTCACTGAAAACCGGAGAACCGGCGACCGGCCCAGCCCAGCCGAGGCCTCGGAGTCTGGCTTCGATCTAGGCTGCCTGTCTTTATCTTTGCGTTTTTTATGCATGCCGGTAGTCGGTTGCGCCGACGGCATAGTGTAATTAAATTTCCTACCAAAGTAGTGTCGTGCGAAATCAAAGCGTCGCTTTATAGTTCGCTTATTGAACCTAGCACAAAACCGACAACCAGTGACGTCGTGGTCTGGGCCTAGGCAAGGTATACAGAAAGAATGAAAGTCCTTATGAGGTATTTGCTTCCCACAAGAAATGCAATTGTTAACTTTTTCTGACATCGGACTGAGGCAAGAAAAGGTTCCCCAATGGGGTACTTAGCTTTGAAGACTTCGGACTGAAACTCGATTCGAAAATCTCAGGTGTCGGCCGACCGGCACTTGCGAACTGCTTCTGCTTCGGGCACCGCGCGGCAAGAAAGACTGAAGAAAATGGCGTCGGATGCATCTTGTATACCCCTGGCTCACTGACATCAGGGAAGAAGCAACAGCAACAGACGCCGGACCAAGACTTTGGAATTCAGGCCGACTGAGGGACCGCCTGACGGCAGGATAACCCAAGTGTGATGACTGCAGCAGGGTAACATGATGAACATCTGCTTCGGGCTCCTCGCCAAGAAAGACTGATATAATGGTGTTGACTGCCTGTTTTTATAGACCTGACGTCAGTCCTGGAGCAACAGCATCCGACGCAGAAATACTAAGTCCCTGGTATTCGGGCCAACTGAGGGCTGTCTGCAGGCAGATAACCCAAATGTGATGACTGCAACAGTGAAACACAAGAGATCCAAGGGTTGCCTGAATTTGAGTTTGTAACCCTTTGAAATAATGTTTAATACCCACTGGTCAGTAGTTACAAGAGCCCAGTTTTTGTGTAATAGTGATAGTTTCCCCCCTAGCCGGGAGACTAGGCATAGTAGGGCAGTTTCTGCAGAAGTGTGGCAGCTGGACTTTAAGTCCATAACCAGTCTTCAAGGACTTGGAGTGGTCTTCCATTTTCCCCAAGTACAGCCTCAGCCTTGGGGCCAAAGAGAAAGTCTTTGTCCAAATGGGTATTCAGAGGACTGGATTTTACATGCTCTGGAAAGGACTGCTCCCCTCAGCCAAACATGGCTTCTGATGAAGCTTGTAGCTACACAGCCCCTCTAGAAACTTCCACTGCACCACAGCCACAGTGCAGGGACTAGTTTGGTACCTGACAGCAGGAATTACAAAGGTCTAATAGCCTTTCAGAGAGTTTTGTTCTCCATGCCCATCAGTTTCTACTTCGTCTGATCAAAAATAGTTTCTTGGTATTTAACCCTGTGAAATTGGCTATTCAAGGCCTTTATGACAAGGGTAGCAGATGGATAAACCTTTTCTGCCAAATCTGTCTAAAGTCCTACTTTCTGTATCAGTAGGCAACGAGTTTTTGGAAGAGCTAGTTGTTGCTCCCTAAGGCCCTGGGGTCACAACTTCAGAGTCTGTCAACAGGGGTCGTAAGATGTTTGTGGGAATCCAGAAACCCATACAATGTGTCAAACTTTACCAGGGGCAAGAGGCAAGGAGTCTGGCTTTAAAGAGGAGTCCTGAAATACATCGTCCACCACCTCTAAAACAGAAGGTATGATGAGGGGTTTGTGTTCAGGGAGGTTAAAAAGTTCCCCAATTCTTTTCAGGGTAGTCTTGAGCTTCCCACTGAAAATATTCCCTCAAGGTGTGCAGGATTTCCCCTAAGTAAATGTTGCCAGGAGAGTAGGCAGATGCAAGGTTCTATTATGTGTTTGAGTCCCCAAAGGAGGCAATGGAAATACTTTATTCAAAGTTAAAATCCTCCTGGTTAATATCTGACTCAAAGGAATCAGAAAGGTCTTCTACAGGGGTGTCTCTTACCTGGAAAGTGACTCAGGAGATGGCCATCTGGATCAAAGAGAAATTAGTTCTTCAGCCAACTTCCAAATCCTGTTAGCATGCATGGTAACAGTTTAATTGGCAGATGCCAGAGGACACTAGTGGCCTGGCAACTCACCAAGGTGTCTAGCTAAAATCTTGGCCCTATGCCTACTGGTCCTATTAAAGCGGGCACAAAAATAACAGTTGAGAATGTAGTGTTTCGGGCCCAAGCAAGTCACACAAAAGGAATGTAAGAACAAATGTGCTGTTTGCCACAGTGGAGGTAATTAGTTTTCTCTGACATTTGTCAATACATGAAAGGTTCCCCATAGGTTCATAGGTAGGTACTAGGCTATCGTCCGAAGGGCCTACGTAAGCCTAGCCAGCAAGGTTCCACAGCTTACGCCACCCAAGAAAGTTATTTTCCTGTGCCACTGTCCAGCAGACACACAGAAGTGATCCCAGAGGTGTATTTCCTATTTCCCATCCACTCAAGATTTTTCTTGAAGAGTGCTAATGAAGAACTTTGCTTGACATAGATGGGTAGCTTGTTCCAGAGTATAGGAGGTCTCCGGGACAGGAATCTATCCCTCCAGCATGTCCTGTTAATTGTGGTGACAAGGTTTAGGTCCCTAGAGTGTGTAGCTTGGAGGGATTGGGATTGCTTTAGCTGTAGCATGTCCAACAGCTCTGGGTTTGACATAGCTTTATATGGGCTACTTAGCTTGCCAGAGTCTTCCTTCTCTGGTGCAGACAGAAGCACTGGCTGGCACTGCTTTGGGCTCCAAAGGCAAGAATGAACCGAGGTCATGGAGCGAACTGTCTCCCTTTTTTCCCCAAGCATATTAACATTCAATAGTGTGTCCTACAGCTCCAGGAGGAGAAAACCTATCTTCTGCTAATCAGGCCAGCCAAGGGCTTCCACGGCAGGAAATCACACAAGTTAGGACTGCAACAGTGAAACATTAAGAACATCTGTGGAGATGGCTTAAAGAGGAGGATGCTCTTCATGAGCTGCTGAACAGGTGTTATGGATAAGGCTGAGTCTAAGGGTAAGAAGCTGAAAATGCCGACTGGTTTAACTTAAGTAAATAAAATAAGCCAGTGAAAACTAGCTTGGAGAGAGACAGGACGCTGGGCACATCTTTATTTGAGTCCAGGTCCATTCTCTAGCACCACAGGAAAAACCCTTTTCCACTTACCTAGGTATGACTTTCTGAACTTAGTCTCCTAGTCTACCTCAATGTTAAGCATATCTCTGGTGTACAGGTACAAAAACAGAAAAGCTGATTTCTCCAAAGTGTTAGGCAAAGAGTGGGCAGATTAGAAAGCATGATGCCCCCCAATGCACTAAATCAGAAAAGTACAGTTGTGTACACTTCCCATAAATGTAACTGTTAGAGTGTATTCACTGTTGCAGTCATCACATTTGGGTCATCCCTACCAGGGTAGCCATCGGCTGGCCCGAATACCCCCAGACACTTGATATTTTTGTGTCTGATGCTGTAGCTTGAGGACCGACGTCAGGTTGTCAGCAGTATAAAGTAAGGCAGCAGATGACATTAGATCAGTTTTTCTTGCCCTAACCTGTCAGGAACCCCAAGTAGGAGGCCAGGCTCTGGTGGAAGAACCCCACCAGTGGAAAATAAATACCAATATGTCCCTTTTAAGCCAAGAATAAGGAAGAATGGTACTAAAAGGAGAAAGAGAAGAAAGGGGGTTAGAGGGAGGGAAACCAGGACTACAACAGTGAATAAACTCAAACATCTACATTTATGGTAAGTGTACACAACTGTACTATGTTCGTGTTTCACTGTTAGTGTCATCACATTTGGGTTGATTCCCAATGTCTGAGGAAATGGGTGGAGGGCAGTCAAGAAAACTAGGGGCTGGCAAGGATGCCCTGCAAGAATGCCGAGAGGAAGGTGGTAATGCTTGGTAAAAGTGTAAACAGATGTCCAGATGGCAGCCAGCAGGATGTCCCTGGTGGGGACTCCTCTGAGAAAAGCTGCAGAGGTGGAAAATGCTCTTCGGGGGAGGCTTTCCATGCTGTTTGTAGCAGAAACAGATGCAGTGTGCTATCCATTTGGAAATGGTTTGTTTGGAGATGGTTTTGTCTTTTGCCCCTCTAGCAAAGCTAACAAGCAATTGATCAGACTTTATGAAGGATTTAGTCCTCTCTAGATAGAATCTTAGCTGTTTCTGCACATCTAGAGAGTGAAGAATCCTTTCCCACTTATTCTGGAGATTAGGAAAAAAGGTGGGCAAATGAATGGATTGGTTGACAGCCACAGTGGACACCACCTTGGGCATGAAGGATGGGTTAGTTCTGAGGTATACCGTGTCTGCATGGAAGATTATGAAGGGTTCCACAGCCACGAGTGCTTGCAGCTCAGAGACTCTTCTGGCTGAAGTGATGGCCAGAAGGAATGCTGTCTTCCAAGAGAGACATTTTACTCTGTAGAAGTTGTTGGCTCGAAAGGGGACAAGGTAAGCTTTTCCAATACAAAGTTAAGGTCCGAAGCTGGTATTGGTGCCCTTCAGGGTGGCCTCAAGTTGCTAGCCCCTCTTAGGAACTGTTGGATCAAAGGGTGTGAGAAAAGGGGCTGCTCAGTGTGAAAATGAGCAGAAATAGCAGAGGCATGAATTTTTATAGAGGAGAAAAAGGCCACTGTGTAGTAGGTCAGCTAAGCAATCCAGGATGAGAGGGAGGGAGGGGTTGTGTCGTATTGGCTCCCTTAGCCTGGATCCAGATGCAAAAACTTTTCCATTTATCAGCTTAAGACTTTCTGGCGTTAGGGAGTGTGGCCTCACGGTTAACATCCAGAACCTGTTTACTGAGGTTGGCAGATTGGTTTGGGAAGAAGCCAAGCTGCAAAATGGAGGGTCTACAACTGGGGATGCATGAATTTCCCTTCCTTCTGGATCAGGAGGTTTGGAATCTGAGGAAGATGCCATGGAAGCAGCAGGGACAGGCTGTGCAGCAAGGGGTACCAGTGTTGCTGGGGCCATTCTGGAGCTTTAAGAATGGCCCTTGGTTTTTCCTGCCTTATTTTGAGCAGTACCTTGGGGATGAGAGCTAGGGGAGGGAAGGCATAGACCGACAGATTGACCCAGGGGAAGGACAGGGCATCCAATTTCCAAGCCATGCAGTGATGCTCCCTGGAGCAGAATTTGCTGAGCTGATAACTGGTGTGGGTAGGCAAAGAGGTCGACCTTCAGGGTTCCCCAATTCTGAGTTATTAGGGTGAACGTACTTCTGTTGAGTTGCCACTCATGTGGGTCCGAAGATTTCTGCTTAAATTGGTCTGCCACAGAGTTGAGAGCGCCTGGTAGGAATTATGCTAACAAGTGTAGTTGCATGGCAGAGGAGGTCTGCCAAAGGGTCACGAACAGCCTGCATAGAGGGTAGGAGTGAGTCCCTCCCTGCATGTCGATTTACCACATCACAGTAGTGTCTGTTTTGATCAGGAGAGTCCCTGGAGAGAGAAGGGGCTTGTAAGCTATCAAGGCAAGCTATCAAGGCATGCTGCACAGCCATCTTTTTGAATGATGTGCAGAGGAATTTGCTGTGGACTCCACTGGCCTTGTATACCTGCCGTCCATGTGTGCATCCCAAGCATAGTCTGATGCATCTGTGATAAGGGTCTAGGTGGCGAGGAGTGGAGAGAAAGGTAGTCCCTTGTTGAGGGAGAATGCTATTGCCCACCAAAGAAAATATTTTATAAGGCAAAGAATAATAGGTAGAAGAATTTCCAGGTCTTGTGTGTGTTGACACCAAAGGCTCTTTAGGTATCACTGAAGTTTCCTCATACAGTCTGGCATATGGAAAGGGTAGTATGCAAAATGCCATGAACCCCTGAGCCTGTAGGATCTTCCTTGCCATTAGCTGGGGCCTGGTGGCTACTTGAGAGAAGTACATGGTCAGGAAAATTTGTTTCCCTGGTGTAAGGTATGCCATCTGGGATGCTGTGTCCAGACTTGCTCCCAGGAAGATTTATCCTTTGGGTAAGCACCTGCTTGGAATTCTTTTTCTGGATTGTGTACCCTAGAGAGATAAGGAGGGTCTTTAAGGCCAGGTGCTTCAGCAGCTTTTCCTGGCTGTTTGTTTGAATAAGGCAGTCGTTTGAGTTTGTTTAAATCTGAATATTTCTTTGTCTGCAAAAAGCAATGGCTGGAGCCAGACATTTTGTGAAAACTCTGGGAGCAGTAGATAAGCTAAAGGGAAGCGCAGAGAACTGAAAGTGTTGAGATCCTGCCCTGAGGTGGAGATATTTCCTGCATGATTCACTGATAGAAATGTGGAGGTAGGCCTCTTAGATCTAAGGTGGCTAGCCAGGCGTCCTTGGAGAGCATGGGTAGCAGCTGCTGGAGGGTGGGCATTTTGAATTTTGGGATCACCGGGAAAGGGTTTAGAATGGAGAGATAGAGGATGGGGCGCCATGTGCCCGCTTTTCTGGGTACCAGAAATCGTCTGGAGTACAAACCTTGGCCCATCTATTCTGCAGGAACGTGCTCTACGTTGCCCACACAGAGCAGGCAAAGGATTTGCTTTTGAGCCTCTGCCCACTGATATGGTGGTAGATCTGGGAACACTTTTGGGGTTAGATGGGTGCAGAAGGAAAATCTGCATCCCTGACGGACCATGTTCAGTACCCAGTGGTCCTTGGTAATGGTGGCCCAGGTGCTTGAGTGAAAGAAGAGTTTTCCTCCTAGGGGTAAGTGAAGGTGGGCAGGAGGGGGGGGGGGTGAGTCATTGTTAGTTCTTACCATAAAGGTGTGGTTTATAACTTCCTGGTTTTTAAGTGAAGGTAGCCCACTGTTAAGATCTCTGCATTCCCTGTGGCTGCTGTCTGGAGGGGTTAGTTTCCACAGGGCCTAGGCTGGGCAGGTTTACTGGGAGCAGTAAAGGACCAGTGTTTGGAGGGACAATGCCTGCTGAACCTAGGGTGCTGGACCTGCAAGTAATCATTAACCGTTTGCATAGATTTTGCTTTTTCTTCCATCTTTAAGACCTCTTCTGCCTTACTGTCTAAAAAGTTCTTTGTGCAAAGGGGTATCAAACAACTTATATTTGACTTGGCCTGGCAGGGGCTGTTCCTTAAAGCCATGTATGCCTTCTAATAACAGATCCAGTAACTGCTGACCTGCACGAAACTTCTAGAGCGCCAAAACCAGAGTGCAAGGTGCGTTTAGTTACTTAATTTGAAGAATGCATTAACTCTTGTAAATCTTTAGATTCTGCCCAAGCAGGAAAGGAAGACTTTTTTAAAGAGTTCCAAGGTATGTTGCTAAAATTTCAGCATATGGAACTGACAAATTAGTGCCCCGATAGCAAGAGTAGCTGAGGTTTATGCTTTTTTTACACCATCTGTCCAATGCTCGGAAATCCCTATACGAGGGGGTGGGATTCTTAGCAGAGGTTGCTTTAATCCCTTCTGGCCCTTGAGAAATGACCTTGGGGTCAGCTGTAGGATTTTTAAAACTATACATGTCTGAGTCAGGGACTCTGTAGTACTTGTCTAGTTTTCGAGGAGCTGGAGAAAGGGCATCAGGAGTCAAGCTGGATTAGAGGAAAACATCCTCCACAACATCCAGGACTGGGGGGATGGCCAAGGGTCTGTGTTGCGGAAGATCTAGGAATTCCAGAGACTCTTTTTAGACTGAGGGTAGCCCCGACTCTCCCACTGGAAATGCTCCCTTAATGTATTCAGGGTTTGCCCAAAGGAAAAATCCTCCGGGGGAAGAGAATGAAGGATTGGAATCCTCTGCATCAGAATCCTTAAAGTACAGTTGTGTACACTTACCATAAATGTTGATGTTAGAGTGTATTCACTGTTGCAGTCATCACATTTTGGATCTGTAGCTTAGGGGTTAGAGCACTGGTCTAGATAGCCACGACTGAAACAGTGAATACACTAACATCTACATTTATGTGTACATAGCTGTACAATGTTCTTCGTGTTTCACTCCTACAGTCATCGCATTTGGGTTGATTCTCAAAGCTGAGGATGGGTGGAGTTAGTCAAGAAGCATTAGGGCTGGCAAGCAGGCTCTGTACGACTGCTGTGGCAAATCCAGCTCTGGATTTAGAAAAGATAGTTAAGTGGTAATGCTTGGTGAAGGTGTGTACAGAGCTCCAGGTTGCAGCTTCTAGGATGTCCCTGGAAGGGACTCCACTGAGAAATGCTCTAGAGGATGATGTAGCCCTAGAGGAATGTGTACTCATCCCTTGAGGGGTAGTTTTCCCATGGTGTTTGTAGCAGAAACAGATGCAGTGTGCTATCCATTTAGAAATGCCTTGCTTTGAAATTGCCTTGCTCTCTGTCCCAGTAGCAAAGCTGACTAGCAGCTGGTCAGATTTTCTGAAAGGTTTAGTCCTGTCCAGATAAAAACCGAAGCTGCCTGTGCACATCCAGGGAGTACAGGATCCTTTCCCCATTATTCTGAGGATTAGGGAAAAAGGTTGGCAAATGAACGGATTGGTTTAAAGCCACACTAGACACCACCTTGGGCATAAATGATGGGTTAGTCCTGAGGGAAACCCTGTCCACATGGAAGATAATGAAGGGTTCCATGGCCATAAGGGCCTGCAATTCAGACACTCTTCTTGCTGAAGTGATGGCTAGAAGTAAAACTGCTTTCCAGGAGAGGAATTTTAACTCTGCTGAGACAGCAGGTTCAAAGGGTGCAAGCGTGAATTTTTCCAATACAAAGTTAAGGTTCCAAGCTGGAGTGGGAGCTCTCCTGGGGGGTCTTACATTTTTGGCTCCTCTCTGGAACTGTTTGACCAGAGGATGAGAGAAGAGGGGTGGCTCAGTATTACAATGAGCAGAGATGGCAGAGGCATGAATCTTAACTGAAGAAAAGGATAGGCCTTTGTGGAACATTTCTGTTAAGTAATCTAGTATACGAGGTAAGCTCGGCACAGTTGTGTCCATTTCTTGAGACTGGCTCCATGAATGGTATCTTTTCCACTTTTTTGAATAGGACTTTCTAGTACTAGGCCTTCTTGCCTAAAGGATGACATCCAGCACCTGCTTACTGAGGGTTGCTGGTGATGAGCTCAGGGGATAAGCCAAGTTGCTAAGTTCATTGTTTGTAGCGGAGGATGCTGAAGAATCTCACCCTCCTGCTGGGACAGCAGGGAGGGGGTCTGAGGCAGGTTCCGGTGGTAGTAGTGTCAGACTGCGCAAAAGTGGGTACCAATGCTGGTGTGGGCAGGCTGGTGCAATCAGGATTTTCCTGTTTCATCTTTAGTAGAACCTTCAAGAGGAGGGTCAGAGGGGAAAGGTATTGATTGAGAGGTTTTCCCCTATGTAAAGGACAAGGCACCCACTTTCCATGCTTGGCTGTAGGGAGTTCTGGTGCAATATTTGCTCAATTGATAGTTCTGAGGGGAAGTAAAAAGGTCCACCTCTGGTGCCCCCCACCTGTGGATCACAAGCTTGAATGATTTATGTTAGTTTCCACTCTTGTGGGTCCATTAGATTTCTGCTCAAGTAGTCTGCCAGTGAATTTAGTTTGCCTGGCAGGAATTGAGCTTGCAGGTGCACTTGATTGCTCAACTGCTCAAGGTTGCGTTCCACAGAGCCATGGCTAACCTGCAGAGTGGGTAGAAATGGGTTTTCCCCTGCTTGTTTATGTACTGTGGTGTTGTCTATCAATAGTTGCCATGTAAGAATAAGGCATTTGAAGGCCGTCAGAGCATTCTGTACAGCTAACATTTCTTGATTGACTGATATGCAGGTGCATTTGCTTTGGGCTCCATTTGCCTTGAATGCATTATCCTGTCATGTGAGCCCCCCATGCATAGTCTGATGCCTCTGTTGTTCGGGTTTTGGCAGCAGGGGGTTGAGTAAGAGAGTCCTTTGTTGTGGTAGCAGGTCTCTTCTCACCAAAGAAACTCTGTCCTTAAGCAAAGAATGATAGGAATCATTGTTTCCAGGTCCTGAGAATGTTGACGCCAGAGACTTTAAGTACCACTGAAGTTTCCTTATATGCAGTCTTGCACATGGAATTAGCAGACTGCGAGAGGCCATGATCCTTACGGCTTGCAGTATTTTTCTTGCAGATGGCTGGGTTTTGGTGGCCAGTAGACTGAAGTAGCTTGTCAAATAAATTTGTTTTGCTGGAGTGAGGAATGCCATCTGGGAAGATGTGTTCAAGCTTGTTCCCAGGAATATAATCCATTGGCTGGGAACCAGATGTGATTTCTTTTCGTTGATTGTGTACCCCAGTGAAGTTAAAAATCTCCTGACAAATGTCAGATGCGGGAGTAGCAATTCCGGACTGTCCACATGAATTAGGCAATCTTCCAAGTATGGGCAAGTTTGAATTTTTCTCTGCCTGCAATATGCAGTGGCTGGAGCTAGGCATTCTGTGAATACCCTGGGCATAGTAGACAAGTTAAAGGGAAGTGCAGAGAACTGACAGTGCATAGAACCTGCCCTGAAACGCACATATTTCCTGCAAGATTCCCTTATGGGGATGTGCAGATAAACTTTTTTTTTTTCTTTTAAGTCCAGGGTGCTAGCCAGGAGTCCTTGGCTAGCATAGGAAGCAGCTGTTGAAGAGTAAGCATTTTGAACCTTCGAGCCACCAGCAAGGTGTTGAGAATAAACGGGTCCAAGATAGGGCACCAAGAGTTTTCTTTTCTGGGTGCCATAACCAGTATAGAGTAAAAACCTTGCCCCCTTTGCTCTGCTGAGGCAGGCTGTATAGCCTTGATACTGAGAAGAGAAAGTACTTGCGTTTGGGCCTCTACCCAGTGGTTTGGGGGGAGGTCTGGCAATCCACCTTGGGGTTGGCAGTGAGTGGAAGTAGAATCTGTATCCCTGGGATACAATGTTCAAAACCCATCTGTCCTGGGTGATGTACTCCCAGTTTTTTTGCATGCAGGGCGAGTTTTCCTCCTTAAGGTGCAAATACTTGGGCAAGGCTTGGAAGAGTTAAGGATAAGTCTTTGAGAGATTTTATCATAGGAAGGTGGCTTACTACTCCCTGGTTTAGAGATTGGAGCACTCCATTGCTTAGAACTGTGCACACCCTGAGACTGTAATCTGGGTGGTCTGCTGCCCCTGGGCTTGACTGAGAAGGTCTGGGAGGGACTGGAAAGGACCAGTTTTTAGAAGGCCAATGCCTACTCAATCTAGGTGGCTGTACCTGTAGGAAATCTAGCAGTTTGCACAGATTTAGCTTTTTCCTCCATCTTTTTGAGGACGACTTATGCTTTATTGCCAAACAAGCGTTCTTGGTTTAATGGTGCATCTAGTAATTTTGCTTTGACATGGTCTGGCAAGATTTGTTCCTTAAGCCAAGCATGACTTCTAAGAACAGATTCTCTGACAGCAGCCTTTCAAGATGCTTCTAAGGCATCAAAACCACATTGCAAAGTATGTTTTCCAACTTAGTTAGCAGAATGCATTAACTCTTGTAAATCTTTATGTTCTGCACTATCAGGAATTAACATCATTTTCTGTAACTCCATAATATGCTTGCTGATACTTTAACATATGAAATTGGCAATATAAAGCCCTGATGGCACGAGTTGCAGAGGTGTATACCTTCTTATCTCCATCTGTCTGAAGCCCCTGTCTGAAGGGGTAGGGTTTTTGGCTGTTGTAGCCTTAATTCCTTTAGGTCCCTGGGAAATGGTCTCTGGATCTGCAGTAGGATTCATAAAGAGGAATTTGTGGAAGTCAGGTTCTCTAATACCAGTCAGGTTTCCTGGGAGCTGGAGGCTAAGTATCAAGGGTAAGGCTGGATTCCAAGAAGACCATCTACAATTTTCAGAACAGGAGGGATAGCTAGAGGCCTTTGCTGAGGCAAGTTTAAAAATTCTGAGTGTCTTTTTGGACTCTGGGTAGTCCTGGCACTCCCATTGGAAATGCTAAGGGTATGCAGGGTTTCACATCAAAAGAAAAATCTTCTGGTGGGGAAGCAGAAGGAATGGAATCCTCTGCATAAGAATCCTCATAGGTAGACAAGGGTATTTGAGTCCTGGTAATCAGGAGGACCAGAGTCAACAGACTCATGATCTGAAGAATCAGAAGGAAAATCAGTTCTTGGTCTTTTTGAGGGGGAAGGCTGGCTTCCCCCAATTGAAGTTATAAGATCTGCAGCCATTCTAAGCATTTGTTTCAGAGGCATGCAGACCTGTGAATGCACTTTGGTTGTCTGTTTCCTAGGTGTAGTGCGAACTCTGGGCCAGAGAAAAATCAGTATTTTTGGTTTGAAACTAAGTCGGTATGCCTGAATACACCCTCAGAAGCCAGTGCCTGCACAGCGGCTCTGGACCCATCCAAGGTAGAGACATCCTCACGTTCCATAGTCGAAAAAGCATCTCGCAGCATACCAGACTCCGAATGGGTCTCAGTAGAGGCCTGTTAATCTGTAGAAGCGGGTATCAGGGGCTGCGAAAATGCCTCACTGAGCACCGGCGGACTGGCGACTAGCTTAAGGAAGTGTTGCCAGCAGTTTTGGACCTATGCGGTCTGTCTTTATCTTTGCATTTTTTCGGAAGATCGGCAGTAGGATGGCTTATCAAAGCCATTTCGGAATACGGAGAATGAAAACAAAAGAATTTAGAGACAAAAATAGCCTGATGAATAGTTCCGGTGTTGAACAAGGCACAAAACCGACAGGGAGGGACATTGTGGTCTGGGCCTAAACAGGTGACGCAGTAAGAAAGAAAATCTCTGAGGTATTTGCTTTCCAGAGGCAAGACAATTAACATTTTGTGACATCGGCGGACTGGCGACTAGCTTAACGGAAGCCTCGTCGGCAGTTTTGGACTTATGCGGTCCGTCTCTCTTTATCCTTACGTTTTTTCAGAAGATAGGTAGTCTGATGGCTTATCAAAGCCATTTTGGAATACAGAGAATGAGTGCAAAATAATTTAGTGACAAAAACAGCCCAATGACATAGTTCGGGTGTTGAAAAAGGCACAAAACCGACAGCAAGGAACGTGGTAGTGTGGACCTAAACAGGTGATGCACTAAGAATGAAAATCTCGGAGGTATTTCCTTTCCACAGGCAAGAAAATTAACTTTTTCTGACATCAGTTAGAGCAAGAAAAAAAGGATCCCCAATGGGGTACTTATCTTTTAGAAAACGCCAGGTCTAAAACTCAAAAAATGAAAATTTAAGGAGGCGGCCGATCGGCACTTGCAAACTGCTTCTGCTTCGTACACTGCACGGCAAAAAAAGCTTATGTAATGGCATTGGCGTTGCATGCTTTATACCCATGACGACCTGACATCATAGAAGTAGCGACAGCATCCGACACAGAAAACCCAAGACACTGGTGTACAGGCTGACATGAAGGCTACCAGCAGGCAGATAACCCAAATGTGATGACTGCAACAGTGAAACAAGAAGAACGTAGTACAGTTGTGTACACTTACCATAAATGTAGATGTTGAGTGTATTCACTGTTGCAGTCCTGGTTATCTAGACCAGTGCTCTAAACCCTGAGCTACCGAACCCAAAGGTGATGACTGCAACAGTGAATCATGAACACGTGGAGAGGGGTTCATGTCTTCATCTTCAGATGCATCCAATTTATCTAACTTGTTCAGACAAAACTAGAGGACAGATCTCTTCTTTTTGGGGGGGGGGGGGTAGCTTGGATTCCCTTGATCAGCATGATAAAATCTTCTGCCATTTTAAGCATTTGAGACTGAGGAAAGGTAGCAGGCACCTGAGTGGGTAGGTTTCTTGGGTGTGGTTCGTACCCTAGGCCTAAGAAACTCCGCAGTTTTAGAAGTCACGGTAGTCGCGAAAGACCACGTCTGTTTGTGTTGACGTTCGGTTGTGCAAAGGACTTCCTCGAAGTCCGTGCCTGCTCAGCGGCTCCGGGCCCATCCAAGGAAGAAACCGCCAGATCCTTAGTCGAAAAAGAGTTTTGCGGCATACTGGTTTCCGAAAGATTCTCGCTAGCGGCCTGCGAATCAACAGAAGCGGGCATCAGGGGCTGCGAAAACACCTCACTGACTACTGGAGAACTGACGACTAGCTTAACGGAAGCGTTGTCTGTAGGTTTGGACCTGTGCGGTCTTGTCCGTCAATCTCTACTTTTTTTTGGGAAGATCTGCTGTCGGATGGCTTACCGAAGCCATTTCAGAATTAGAGGACTGTAAGCGAAAATATCTGGCTACAATAAGGGGCAGAAAATGGATAGTTCTGGCGTTGAACAAAGCACAGAAATGACAACGGGGGACATGGTGGTCTGGACCTAAACATGTAATGCAGTAAGAGTGGAAGCCTTGGTGTGGTATTTGTTTTTCACAGGTGATACAATTAACTTTCTCTGACATCGGTTACTGCAAGAAAAGGATCCCCAACGGGGTACTTAGCTTTAGAAGACTTCTACTTCAACTCGGTAGACAAACACTCAGGTAGCGGCCGAGCGGCACTCATGTGAACTGCTTCGGGCTCCAAGGCAAGAAAGACTGATATGATGGCATCAGCTCCCTCACTTTATATTACTGATGACCTGACATCAGTCCTCAAGCGACAGCAACAGACACAGAAATACTAAGTCTCTGGTATTCGGACCGGCCGAGGGCTACCCTGGCAGGGATAACCCAAATGTGATGACTGCAACAGCGAAACACAAAGAACATATGCACTTGCAGAGTCTGTTGGACAAGTTTTTCCCTTGACAGCTGGAAAAAGTGGGGAAAAACAATGCTGTCTTGGGGGGGGGGGGGGGGAGGACCAATCAGTAATTTCTGGCCTCTCCATCATTTTCTGGATTATTCTGTGAAGCAAAGTGAAAGGAAGGAAAGCAGAAAGACAAAGGCATCACCAATTCAGGGAGAAGGCATCCACTACCAATGCATTCCTGAGATATTCTAGAAAAGATTTGTTAATTTGGCTGTTTGGAGAAGCAATGGCATCTATATATCTGGAGCCCCCCAACTATTCATTAGTGAAATCTCTCCTATGCAATATCTATTCATGCGAATCTGCTGAAGTCCTGCTTAAGGTGTATGCAATTAAGATGTCCACTAACGGCTTGTATGTAGCGGTCAATTTTAGAAACAATTCCCAAGTCTCCACTGCCTGCCTGCACACAGTTGCTAACAACCTCCCCCCGTCCCCTACTGTTGATGAACCACATGACAGTTGCACTGTCTGTAATCACTTTCAGGCTTCTCATTCTCTAAACTGACTGCCACAACTGGAGTGCATGATGAATTGAAAGCATTTGTTTCAAATATATGAAATGGTTGCTCTACCTACCCTTGCAGTTTCCCAATACTCTCACCACTAGGGTACTGGGTCCCCAAGCTTGATCTGAAGCATCTGTGAAGAGATTCTGGTTTAGACTAGTCAATCTGAAGGGCAGCTTGTTAGATCTATCCACCTATATCTATTCTTCTATTTATTCTTTAATGATACAGGAATAAAAAGCAAGGAATACTGATGTCTGGGGCTGGTTCTGCTGGTACCACAAACGTCTCAGATAATACTGTAGTTCTCATGTGGAGCTTTACAAGAGGTATGAAAAGGATAGTAGAAACCATGTGAGCCAGAAGACAGTGGTCACTTGGCAATCAACTGGCACTTAGCTACCATAGTTTTGAAGAAGGCTGTGCGTGCTTTTTTCCACTGACAAAAAGGCTTTGCAAAATTCGGCATCCAGGGCAGCTCCCAAAAAGATGACAAAATGACTGCTTCTCACATTTAATGTCAAAAAATTCAAGGACTACAAAATGTAATGTACCCCCCCCCCCCCACTGTGTTTCCCTAATTGAAAAAAGAAAAGAAAGGAAATGTGATCCTTCTGCCAGAAATTAACAACTGCCACTTTCGTCTTTTCCCGGTTAGGGGTTGCCACAGCAGAACTCCGGTCCGCTCATAATTGGCAGTGGATTTTGATGGTGCCGAGTTGCCAGCCCGACGCCCAACCTTCAAAGAAGGCATGCCCATTCATGCTCATACCTACCTGCATGCCTTTAGTGTCACTCTGCCGTGGGGAGGACATGCAGATCCACACAGCAGGCGCTCCAGCCGAGAATCGAACGGGAGAACCTCTATCTGTGAGGCGACAACGCCAACTGCTGCACCACCGCGGCTTTCTAACAACTGCCACTAACCACTGAAAATTGAAATTCAGACAGAAATCTAAAATCTACACTAACCATACAAGTCTTGAGGGCTTAGCATAGGAAGCAATACCTAGAAGGTCAATATTTTGAGCCTTAGTACCCTTAGGAACGTACAGTTTA